>NC_065921.1:84830060-84995060 GCF_024586455.1 Bactrocera neohumeralis | reverse complement strand
GCTGGCTAGCCTCGTAAGTATTTTTGGCTGTTGTCGTAAATGAGTGGGCGGGCGGCGGTCTACAGTGCTATTGTTAGTGTTGTTGGGTGTGAAGTTTTGGTTGTGTTCGTACGTGTCCGGGTTGCTTTGATTTGGCGGGCGTACTTTTGTGGCTTTGCTCTCAGTTCGTTGGTTGCTTGATTAGAGCCAAAAATCTGGTGTCGGGAGTATTGAGTATTAACTAAGTACAGCGTACACTAAGTAGTATTAGTGTGCCGACATGTGATTGGTTTTAGTGTGCGACACTTGATTCTTTACACTGATTTAATTTGAAGCTGAGTAAAAGTGGCGGTCGGGCAGGCTTAAGATTTGACTTAAGAGATTACGTTGGTTATAGACACTAAAAATTTCTTAGTTTTAAAAGTAACACAAGAAGTTATTTCGAAGAAGAATTTGTCCATCCCAAAATAATATAAAAGTAAGAAGCTTTTCAAGATTATGATTATTACATTTTGATCTTTCACTTTATTCTAAAGCTCTCATTGATAAGACTATATATATTTGAAATTTTGGAAAAGTGCCTTTAAAATAAAAATGAATTTTTGAAATACATTTTGAAATAGATGATATTCGCTAATCCATCAAAGCTTTTTTAAAGTCTTACTGCCTATTGTGAGCTTTCACTTTGCAAGACAATTTTTCAAAGCTTTAACTTTATTCATACCTTTTAACTGTTCTAGACAATAAATCACAAAAATTAGTTCTTCAAAGCACAATATCTAGAAGCAATCAAACTTTCACATAAACTCTATATGGCAAAGTTTTCTAGTTCCGATTAAATAAAATGTTATAATTCGCCAAAACAAAAAAGGTTACAAAACTGTACTAAAGTCGAAAAGTTTATAAAAGGAAATTCAAAATTTTGCTAAGTATTTTAAGCTTCCGCTTGATACTAAAGCTTTGATAAGCTTTCATTGATATTCATATTAAAATTGTTTTGACATAAATATTATATATTCGCTTATTTATAGAGCTTTTTTGAATCTACCCTACCCATTGTAAGCTTTCACTCTATATAAAAGCTTTTTGAAGTTTTAATTTTACCTTTCATTGATAAGACTATAAATGTTTTGTGTGCTTTCCTTTATATCAAAATTGATTTCTGAAATACATCTTAAATATTCGCTAATTTGTCGACCTTTTTTGAATATATACTACCTGTTTTGAGCTTTCACTCTATAGAAAAGCTTTTTAAAGTTCAAATTTTATTCAGACCATTTAACCGTATCCTATAATGAGTGCTAAAAAGGGGTTCTGAAAATACATTTTCTAAATGCTATCGAGCTTTCACTTGAACTCTATTCCACTTTAGTTTCTGGTGTTTTTTCCTAACATTTTCCTACAGACATATTTTAAAATATACAAAGCTTTATTCTAAAACAATTGTGAGCTTTCGCTTAATTTTCCTGTTTGTAAGACCGATTCTTTACCCCTAACGAATTCACTAACAAGCTACTTGTTTAAGTAAAAAGACTATTTAATATTCTACACTAGCTCAAAGTTTAAGAAAATGCATATCTGCCAATCAAATTTAATTTCAGTATTTTCCAAATTACACAAAAAAGCACTCAAAAGAAATGTTCAAAGTTCCAGAACACCAACTTACCATTGCCACTTAAGACACATAAGAAGAACTTCGTTAAATGCACTTTGAGTACATTTTTTGCATTCATTGCCACAAAGCTTTCGCTGCTCACGCGAAAGCTAGCTGACGCTGACTTTGCACTGATAAGACACAAATTAAATTAATTGCATACTTTTTGCGCGGAGAGGTGAGTGATGAGTATTTTACTTCTTATTTGTGGTAAAAGCAGGGAAATGAAGTCGAGCTTAGGTGAAGGTAGCAGGCTTCTGTGTATAAAAGAAAAATTGGAAGACATTGCCGTAGCTAAAAAATAAGAAAAGAAAAGAAAATAAAGCGTGGATTCGTGGTTTTTGTGTGCGGCTACGCTTAAATCTAATTATTTTAATTATACCTTTGTGTGCGAAAGCGCATAGCGCAACTGCCGAAGTAACAACAAGAAGCTTCGAATAAAGATACAAAAAAAGATAGCAGTGGCTAAAAGTTGATTCTAAGCGGAGTGAGTACAGCGATTGCTGCGAGAAATTCTAGTTTCGAAATTTTTATGAATATTTGTTATAATTTGTTTAAATGTAAAAAAATATAAACGGCCTCTGCTATGCAACGCGCCCTGGTATAAATGAATTTGTTAAAACTTTGCCATTTCCAACGTAACTTTTTAATTTTCTGCACCACTTGCGCTACAAAATGCGTTCAAGCGCTGAAAACTAAAAAAACAAAAAAAAAGACAAAAAAACGAGATAATAATAATAAAACGTGCCCTTACGCTCAGCCCCTATGAGCGCAAAAACACACGCACACGCGCGCGAATTAAATAAGTAAGTAAAATGCATTGGACGCCTGGGAAAAATGAGATACATTCCGGAGGCTAGTGAACAGTATGCAAGGCTTGTTGGAATAGCACGTTTGATATGCGCGAAATTGTAATATCCGCCACATTGCACAAGCTGGCGGTGCATTGCCGCCTAAAAGTATGCTGTTGCGTTCACTCAAGCGTGCAATACATTCAAAGAGATACGAAAAGCGAAAAAAGTACAAAGATAAGGGAAAAGTGGCAAAAGAGTTAAAAGTTATGCATTATGTGAAAGCTCATTATAAAAGCTTTCTCTAAACTTTTTTTAGCTTTCACTTTCATGTAAATTAATGAAATTATAACTATAGAAAAAAAGTTAAGAGTTATATATTATGTGAAAGCTCATTATAAAAGCTTTCACTTTTATGTAATTAAAGAAATTATAACTATATTTAAATATATATACTATAAAAAGTTTCCAAACCTATAGGAAACTTTGGTTTTAATTGGATAAAGCTTAAGTTACTAAAAGCTCGATGGTAAGTGAAAATTGTATTTTTAATGACTTTCCAATTTGCTTGCCGGCAATGAGCGTATTTTAAAAATTATCTTTTAAAGCAACTTTCAGAAAGCGAAAAAGCTATCGCCAGAGCAATGAACTTAAATGAGTGGACTTTCCTGTAGTTAGAGAAAACGATCTAGCTTTTTAAGTTTAATTTACTCTCAATTTTCCATAGCATAAGAAAAAAAACTTGTTTCAAGCTTTAAGCTTTATTTACTCTCAATTTTCCATAGTATGAGAAAAACTACTTGTTTCAAGCTTTAAACTTAATTTATTCTAAAGTTTCCGTAGTATGAGAAAAATATCATGCTTCAAGCTTTAAGCCTGATTTACTCTCAATTTTCTGTAATACGACAAAAAGATATTGCTTTGAGCTTTAAGCTTAATTTGTTCTCAATTTTCCCCTTTATGGGAAAAAGTTCTTGCTTCAAGCTTTAAACTTTATTTATTCTCAATTTTCGATAGTATGAGAAAAAAAATTGTTTAAAGCTTTAAGCTTAATTTACTCTCAATTTTCTGTAATATGACAAAAAGATCTTGCTATGAGCTTTAAGCTTAAATTTTAAGCTTAAAAAAAATTGTTTAAAGCTTTAAGCTTAATTTACTCTCAATTTTCTGTAATATGACAAAAAGATCTTGCTTTGAGCTTTAAGCTTAATTTCTTAATTTACTCCCAATTGTTTGTATTCTCTTAAGTGAAATTTTATCGACGATATCTCTAATGGTCTTGTCATTTTGTCTTGTCTTCCTCCGTGTGCCCTTTAAACGTAAGATCAACCATTCACCTTCATTAAAAATTAACGCGCAGCAACTATTGTCCTTTCTTGTGGCATTTTTACCTGTCCCATCATATGTAATATTAGCAACTATTGTCCTTTCTTGCGGCATTTTTACTTGCCCCAGCATATGTAATATAAGCAGTAAGCTTAAAATGAGCTTTCATCTGAATTTCAACGCTTAAGCTTAGTATAGTTTACCCATATTCATAAAATTTGTTCTTCGTTCTATGAACATTCGGAGAACCATATGCAACTTCACAACTGTTCTCTTCTCTTCTCATCTTCTTTTCGGTTTTTCTCGCTATTACTTCGTCTCCACATTTTATAATATTCTAAATTCTTTACTTAATTTGTTTTTGCTCTTTTTTGTTTAATGCGCCTCGGTGCGTTTTTTTTTTTGTTAAGCGTACGTGCGTTAAGTTTAATGTTTCAATTTCAATCCGCTCACATCTCCAACACCTCATCCTCGCCGCTCCAATTCAAACTTTTCCCTCATTGCGCTTTTATATGCGTGAAACACAGTTGCGAAAGCCACTCGAGCGTCTCAAATTATTCGCAGCTGGTGACAGTTAGCGTGCAAAAATTGAAATTGATTTCCGTTTCAAATTGCGCTTTGCCGCCGAAGCGTAATCATTACTTTTTTGCATTTTTTGTGAATGAGCATTTTTTGACACTTTTTATGGCAGCCAAAGGGCGCATTCTCTTTAGAAGTGGCAAAATTAAATTAATCGAAATAATTGCAACATCTTGCTGGACAACAAAAAGGGTTAGCATTAATTTGTGCTTTTTTTTTGGTATGCAGTGCAGTCCAGTCACAGCTGGTGCTGTAGCATTTTCAGCAAGCAGACTTAATAAAATGTGCGATATAAATGGATATAACAAAAGGCCAATTAATAAAATGATCGAATTGATTGCTTTTGGTGGAAAACTTGCAATTCCAAAGTTAAAAGCTTTAAATTAGTCCCAGGAAACTTTCGAAAACTTTCACTTAAATTTCATACTAAAGCTTTAAAAACGTTACTACATACTTGTATACCTTTGGTGGGGATTACTTTGAAGGCGAAAAAATAAATATTGATGAATAATAAAGTATTTTGTGTTTTGTTTTCAATTTCCGGGTATTTTTTTGTCGCAATGTTTATACTACTTATTTTACATAGGCATTTGTTTTCATTTTTTTCATAAACACACATTTCAACTTTCACTGGAAGATATTTTAATCTATAAACTTCGGCAGGAAGTTAGTGATTTCTAGGAGGTCAATTATCTAGGCGACAGATTAAATTCAACCTTATGGTGGAATAGGCATTTGGTGCTATAACTGTCAAAATCCACAAAGGCACTCATGATATGCAGACTCTTGACTGGTAAATCCTCGAGCTGTAAGCCGAGCATCATCGGGTGGACGTATACCATAATCGTGAGACCGTTTGTTAACTATGGAGCGGTTACCTGGATACCGAAGCCATTGCAGACTTTAATAGACCTTCTACTATCAAAAAGACTTACCTGCGTCTGCAACTCTGGGGCAATGCGCACTTGTCTAGCCCCAGCACTTATCATGCTAGAGCTCGCACCGCTCCATACAATAGTCAATGAGACAGCAAAGCATACCTACTACTCATGGCAGCAGGGAGTTATGGAAAAGGGGAGATAATAAAAAGGAAGATGCTACTCATAGCAGCGGAGGGTTATGGAAAAGGAAAGATAATATCGTCTCAACAAATGAAAACCTAAAGCCGCATTCGATGGAACGATGAGCTGTAAGAGATATACGACGACATCGACATAGTTCAGCGAATTAAAAGACAGCGGCTACGCTGGCTAGGTCATATGGTCCGGATGGACGGAAACACTCCAGCTCTGAAAGTATTCGACGCTGTACCCGCCGGGGGAAGCAGAGGAAGAGGAAGACCTGCACTCCGTTGGAAGGACCAAGTGGAGAAGGACCTGGCTTCGCTTGGAATATCCAATTGGCGCCACGTAGCGAAAAGAAGAAACGACTGGCGCGCTGTTGTTAACTCGGCTATAATCGCGTAAGCGGTGTCTACGCCAATTAAGAAGATGAAGAAAGACACATAAATGGCTCTGTCAAGCGGTGCTAAAAGCGATATTTCATTTTGAAAGAGGTCATAGAATGGCTAAACAGCCTCACAGTTTGCGACCGTGTACACCCGATTTGATTGCCAGGGCATAAGAGGGTAGCCAGCAATGAGCTAGCCGACGAACTTGCCCGCTCTGTGGCCGCTTCTAGGGTGATGAAACCATGACCCTGTATTTCGGTGGGAGAAACACCGCGGACGGAGGAGAGATTTATTGGCAACAAACAACAGTTATGAGCCATACAAAGCTGTTAATGGGAGATTACAACTTAGTAAAATTTAAAGACATGATTAACCTCCTCAGAGACCAATTACCTCTACTAGTCGCATTATACACTGGGCACTGCAAACTCTAGAAATACCTCTCCAACATGGGTGTGGTCTCATGAGAAACTTCCGGTTCTGATTGCGGAAACTTCGGAGCACCTAAATCTAGATTGTACAGCAAGGACCTTGAGTGCTTGGATACATTTATCTGAATGGGTCAAGAAAAACCTGTCCAACTCTGCATGGTCTCTTGTGCAATCTTCCAGCTTAGCGTCATGAAACCGGAAACTGTTGAGGACCTGATTCTAGATTGTATAGCAAAAACCTTGAGTCCTTGGATACATTTAACTGGATGGCGTTCGCATCACTTCTATAGCGCCCAGCAAGTTTATGGAATTCATCAGAGTGTTGCGCCTTTGTGAATATATCTGAAAGAAGAGAGGGCACAATAGACCTTAAGTCGGTACAAACTTCAATTAAATTCTATTATGTACTATATATAAACTTTATTTAAATCGTCTATAAAAAAAAAGAATTAAGAACTTTCAGGAATATCTCTTAAACTGGTTTTTGTGTAGCTTTAGATAGATTTTGATTGTTGCGTTGGACTTCCTGTCAATTTAAAAGAAAGCATAAGAGTATTTTTAAATTGTATCTTAAAGAAAATTCAAATATCTTAGAAAAAGCTTAGGTGTTAAGATACTCATCTTATATTTCGTTACGATTCCTTTATCTCAACTTCCCCTTATACCGTACAACATAACCCCTTTCAACGGCTTCTTAATTTATAGGTATCCTGTTCTTCTTCTTCTTTACTGGCGTGGACAGCGCTATGCGGTTACAACCGAGTTAGATATCCTGTAAGAACTGCTAAATAAAATAATAATTATTATTATGAGCATATCTACGGGAAAATGGCAGCTGTCACACTCCCACTCACTCACTCACTCACCTAATATAGGACCAGTTATGCCCATTGTTGCATACTTTATGGAGCGCACACAATGCAAAGACACGGCTGGTCAAAGTGTAGCCCTTTTTTACGGCACAATTAACTCATTTAATAATTTTAATCGAAATTATTACCGTATTTTATTAAGCCACTAAAATTGGACAAGGTAGCAAAATATGCAACAAAAAATTTCGAGGGAACTGTGTTACAAAGAAAAAGTATAAAACAAATAAAAGTGAAACGTAACAAGAAGTAGAAAGTCTGCGAAGCGCACAAGCCTAATGAATCGTAAATTAGTAAAGAGAAAATTAAGCCAACACAAAGGAGGAGGAATGGGGTAAGGCAAAGTCAGAAGGTGAATAAATGAAGCGTGGGTCAGAATTTTATTATTATTTGTTGGACACCTTTATCGAAATCGCCCCAACCCTCCCAACTCTCCTGCAACCTTATTTTTCTATATACTATATGTATTTGTATATTTGTATGTACGTATGCCTATTTTTTGGCTAACTGAGGTAGGGATTAGAACAACGGCGCAATGATGCTTATTGCGTTTTCTTTATTAGCCCTTGTGTTGCCGCTGCTTTTGCTTTGCTGTTGTTATTGTATTACAACCTCACACCACATCTTATGCTTATGACGGCCAATTACGAAATTTGAATTGTTTACCAACGTTTTCCAAGCACCCAAACAGTTGGCCAAAATTAACCAATTTACCAAAGGGAGCCTCCGGTGTGAAGCGGTCAAGCGCACGAAATACGAGCTATCGGCTGCGTGGTGGACGTGGCGTGAGAAATTTTAATTGTTCCAACGCAATTTATCGCAAAAACGATAAAAAGGATTTTACGAGTAGCTGCGCGTTCAAATCGAGTGATTACAAGGAAAGTCTGAAGGTGAAACCGAAGCGCGGGCAGCTAAGACTGCAGAAATTTAGAGTTTCAATCCAAAAGTGCCGAGGGAACGGCTTCAGAAAATGTTGTAAAGTCAGCAAAAGCTGAGTGGCCGCCCTTATGTTGCGCTTTCAGCTCAAAGCTATTGACGATGATTTGCCCTTGGAAAGACTAATGGCAATAACGAGTTGAATTGTTGCACGTTAACTTTGTAATTTGCTCAGATTTCCAGCAACAATCGGAATGGAGTCAGCCTCATTTATTATTTATACGGAAATTAAAATCGGACAACTGTTTGCTGGTAATGAATTGTTAAATTGCTTGACGGCAATAAATAGGAAGGCATAAAAGGAAGGACAAAATATTTATCTAAGAAACAATGCGGAGTGGAATTTAAATGAAAATGAATATGGTATCTAGCTATATTATATTGGGTAGTCGAAAAAGTTTTTGCGTATTTCTAATCAAGCTTCAATTTACTTCTGGTCGAGCACTTTTTGCCACTTTTCCGCTAGAGACATTATTTCATCAGTGTAAAACTTTTCTGGTTCTTCGGCGAAAAACTGCGACGAGTAATTTTAACAGGCTTCTCTTGAAGCCAACTTTACTCCATTAAGGCAGTCTTGCATTGACCGAAACGAATGGTAGTCCATTGGTGCAAAATCTACGCTTTAAGGTGGATGCATTAAAACTTCACAGCCAAGCTTTTTGCCGAGTCATCAAAGATGTGTGAGGTCCAACGTTGTCCTGACGGAAGACGAAGCCCTTTCTGTTGATCAGTTCTGGCCGTTTTTTTCGATTGCTTGCTTCCATCTCATCAGTTGTTGACAGTGAAGTGTAGAACCAATCGTTCGACCAGGCTGGAGCAGCTCATAGTGGATGATTCATTTCCAATCCCACCAAACACTCAGAAAACCTTTCGAGGCGTCAATCTTGGATTTGAGACTATTTGTTGAGCTTCACCACGCTTAAACCATGAACCTTTTCGCACATTATTATCGTATTTGTTCCACTTTTCGTCTCCTGTTACCATTTACTTTAGAAATGCTTCGATTTCATTTCGTTTCAGCAAAGAATCGCATATATTAATTCGGTTCATTAAATTTTTCACAGACAATTCATGTGCTACCCAAACATCGAGCTTCTTTTGGTAGCCAGCCTTCTTTAAATGGTTCAAAACAGTTTGATGATGAATATTAAGTTTTTTAGCGGTGTCATGGCTGCTTATGTGACGGTCCTGGTTAATCTTTTCTATAATTTCATCGACTTTTACAACGATAGCTCGACCAAAGCGAGGTGCATCTTTCACATTGAAATTTCCAGAACAGAAGCGAGCGAACCATTGTTGTGCTACAGGAACTGATACAGCATCGTCTCCGTAAACTTCACAAATTTCATTGGGGGCTTGCGTGGCATTCTTCCCTTTTTTATACTAAAATTTCAAAACATGGCAAATTTCTTCATTATTTTCACTCATTTTTGAACAGCTGTAACTTTTCTTCAACTTCTCCGAATGTGATTAGTAGTATTGGAGATATACGACTGCAACGACATCTACTTACAAAATACGAAAAGATTTTTTCGACTACCCATTATTTGAAGGTCTAACGACACACTTATTGTCAATATAAAAATACAGCCAGTTTCTCGCAAACATAAGGCAAAGTGAAAGCTTCTATGAAAGCGCAAAGCCCCTCGACTGTAACGATAAATATTTCAATTAACATTACATAAGAGAGCTAAGGTCTATTTTCTAATAATATATCATACAATTCACTAATTTTATACATTGCACTTCGCCACAGTTAAATAATTAGTTTACGGCAATTGATTTGGAAAAGTGGCATAAAAAGCTTACGAACATAAGTACATTTACTTAGAAATGCGACGCTGAAAATTGTGCAGACTTTTTCATTATTGAATCGGGCGCTTATTTCTCGGTGATAATTTCTGAGAAAATCTTAAATATCAGCTGAACCGTAAAAATCGCAAACCCATGAAAGCACAAGTGCAGCGTGCTAAAATAAATGGGCAATGGCAAAAGCTAAGAGGACGTGCTGAGAATTTCGAGAACGGGCGAGAGATACAAATGCCATCGTCAAAAACAGCCGACTCACTACCAACGAAAACACTTGAGGATCATAAAATTAAATTCTATCAGCGTAAGGCGTAGAAAAAAATTGCAAGAAGCTTTAAAAAGTAGCGGAAAATAAAAATAAATCTATGAAAGGCTGAAAAATAAAGAGACTCTACGCCAAATTGCGAGAGATGCGGGCAACAAACACATAACTAAGAAATTACAAAGTGCTACCAGCGCCGAAATGGCTGAGGAGGAGTAGCAAAAGTAGCGAAAATGAAAGATATCGCCGAAAAAAGAGGAAAGAGAAAAGCTCAACGCACGTTTCGTCGAGTGCAACTGCTTTGGCAGAAGGCAGAAGAGCGTGCAGTAGAAGAATTTTAAAAAAGCGCCAGCCGATGCTTAACAAACCATAAGTGAATAAAGTGTGCACTCTGCCAGCCATATTCACATGCCTGTATGTGTGCGTGTGTTAGTCTGTTTGTGAGTTGCAAAGAGGCGTGGCGTTAATAAATTTAGCAGCATGGCTCCTTCGTACATGCAGCGCGTTGCACATAGCACACGTGCAGGCGCAACAGCAGCAGCAATTGCTGCTTGTTGTTGGTAAGCAGCAGACAACAGGCTGTGGCCAAAGACAAACGGCAGTCAGCAACAGCATTGCAATTGCACACTGTGCACAAGACACGTAACGGCATAAAAATAAATAAACGAAACGTTGGCGAGCCAAAAACCGTACAAAGTCAAAGTAAAAATTATTGCAGCAAACGAGACAGCTGAGCGGGGGCCACGGATGCACAGTAATGACAGTTACTGGCATAGCTAAAGCGCACCACTTGCCGGCTAACGATTACAGCGTTGCATTTGGTATTTTTTGGTAAGCACGTTTGCTGCATAAGTCCGGCAGAAAATACGAATTCGGGCTGGTGTGAGACTTACGTGAGTTCGTGAGTGTAAACAGGTGACTAAGCGTCCACAAGCGAGGCAAAGGGGCGGTGATGAGTTTCTGCAATAGCACTTTGCGAGTGGGAAGAAAACTTAATTTACGTTTTAAACAGAATTATTTAAAAACAAAATTTAGTTTTCCTTTCATTGAATTATGTTGAGATTGATTAGCGAGTAGGCCTAAGCAGTTGTTTGTTAAAAAAATATTTAATAAACTTACACAAAATTCGAATGGTCAGCTCTTTGCTTTTGAAATATGATACTCTGGGGGCAACGGATCTTAATATTCTTAGCTAAAAATTACTTAATTACTTTCTTTCTAAACGAAAAGATCTGCGGGTCCGAGGGCCTCGAGCTAGTTACTATGTAGGCTTATATTTTATTCTGTGTAGTTTTCGGTTTTTTAAACCTTTAGGGCTTATAGCAGATCCAAAAATGTTGATCTTTGAAGAGAAGAAATATTGTTGTAGCAAAAAATTATTATTATCACGAGTTTCCAGACACTCCGAACTCTGTGCTAGGAAAATCAGTCATCAACGATTGGTATGCTAGTTTTGAAGTGAGGAAAGCGTTGGGATGTCGTCCTTGGTTAGGTAGCTGTTCAGAAAAAAGGCGGTATGAGCCGGGGCGTTGTCATGGTGCAACTTCCAATTGGTTGAGATGTCTTGTCGGACCCGATTGAGTCTCTTGAGGATTTCAAACTTGACAATTTTTCCAGGAGAAACCAATTCATGGTGGACGATGCCTCACTCTTCCGGTTTTCTTCCTAGTGCCACTGAAACACACCACTTCTTGCTAAAGCAACATCTGGGTAAGCCTGCTTGATAATATTAAACGTCTCTGTAGCAGATTTACCAAGTTTCACACAGAATTTAATTTCGTACCACTGCTCTAACGAACGCTGCATTTCGGCTTACACCACTTACAGAAACACGTTGCACGAAAATGTCTGTCCTGACTCTTCAGGTGCTCGAAGACAGCTGACCAGCCGTTCGTTAGCTAGGAACGCCCTCTACCGAATCCCGTCGGGTTCGCGCACGCTCCGAAGTACAGTCGCGGCGGAAGAAAATCAGACCTATTACTTTCCGGCAAACCCTTTATTCATGGTCAAATCAATCTTTTCGTCCAAATTCTAATTTAATTAAAAATATATCTACCAAAACTTTACTTTTCTTTCCAAAGCATTCCGAGGACAAGTCGCGCAACCGAGCACACATCCACCGCTCGCACCACACTATTCCTTTTTCCTATGTTAATTAATACTGATATGGGTTTCAAATTAGCAAATTCCCATATAAATGCATTTGATTGTCTTAAGACTTTGGACTTTTTAAGACATTTACGCACAACTGACAATGTGATACCGGAATCTGCTCCTGCTGCTGTGACTTAATCCCGCAATGATAAGGGATCACCATGACAAGCCAAGGCGGTAGATATTTGGGAGTGCGGGGAGTGAAGTCAACCGACAAGGCAAAGGGAAGTAAAGGCAAAACATTGTCAGCTCCTAAATTGATAGCTAAATGAAATTAATACAAAAGCAACAACACTTGCAAAAACAAAAATATATGCAGAAGCTTGTAGTTTGAGAAATAACAACACTAACCAACAACAATAACAAGCACATTGAAGCAAATAGAAAAACAATAAGATGTAACCGAGCATAAGTGAAGCAGTGAAATATTCAAATTTGATTAAAACGAAAAAGTTACGCAAGAAATAATAAACAAACACAAACAAAACTGACCGGATCAAACCGGCAAATGAGTGAAAGTTATGCAAAGTGGAAAACGATAAAATAAAAATACCCCACACAATGAAAACAAATGTTATCTTAGAATTTTCATGAAGCAAGCGCCTCGTAGCCCTGAGGTACGGCGAAAGGCATGAGTTACCCGACTTTTGCTTACTTAGGACACACATATCCTTTCGTGCCATTTCGACCACCACTCATACACTTGCGTTATTATTGTTATTATAAATGCAAGAAAATAATTTACTATTGTTGTTGCTGTAGGGTTACTTAAAATGTAAGAGTCGCCTAAGTAGATGATGACGAGTTTGCCAACAACGAAATTTTGTTTCTGACCGTCCGTGTGTTGGTACACAGTTGTAGCACAAATCAGCAGCGTATTAAAAGTTTTCACTCAAATTTTCTTGAACCGAACCTTACCTTTCCTACGGCCTTTTTGCAAACTCAACACAACAACAACACAGTATTACATACAACCCTGTCACAGTCGTCGTATTTTCTTAACTATAAATAAATTATGCATGTTTGGAAAATCTTGGCAAAACATTGTCGTAATCGTCGGACAGACAAGACATGCTTACGCCTAGCAGTGGTTGCCATATTGTTGCTGTTGCCATACAGAGTATGAAGGCAGGGGAAAACATGCAAATTAGAAAGGCGTGCGGAGTGCTAGGCTCATGTCGTGCCGCTTGCCTTGCCATTGTTTGGCATCCTGCTGACAGCCAAATACAACAAAAGGATAAACTCTAAATCCTTGTTTAAAACGTATGCGTACCAAATGGACAATGGCGCTAAGACGGCTGGTCAAACTGCTGCTATGCCACCGCATAGCCTTGGCTTAGCAGAAATTTGTTGAATTATATGCATTTACATACCAAATCGAAGGCGTCTGCGTGTGTCCTTGCATGGCATAAGTCTTTGGATTTGCACAATGAATGAAAATTGTAAATTAAATTACATTTTGTTATGCCAGCACATCCGCATTGTGTGCTGTACTAAATGATTTTTAATTTTTTTGATTTGCTTGTGAAATACGGTTGACAGTTTACGGCGACAAGGTTCGCAATTTTACTCCGTTTTATTCTATTTACTTAAATGTTGTAACGGTATCTTCAAGTAATTTGTAAAAGTTATTTTTGCAAGTTGATTTTAAGGGTCGTAAGGTTCTTGACGAAACTTTTTCAAATTGTCTAAGGGTAACAAGGTTCGTCGTGTTTAAAATGAGAAAGTTGAAAGGTTATTCGGTAGAGATCGATGTGTAGGCAGTTATGTGGGGAAAAATAACAACTTTTCATAAAGAATGCACCAAAATCGTAGGTGAAGAAAAGAAGCAGCAATTTCGGTGGAACAATTGCTTATATAGACTAACAGCCCTGGATTAACGTGGGTTCCGTTCATAATGCGATGCAGCTCCTATGACCTAAACTCACCTTCAATTCACACTCTAAAGACACGAACGGTGTCGGTTGATAAAAAAAAACACAATTTTATTATTCACAATACATTTTATTGTTCGGTATAATCTCCCTGAGCATTAATACACTATCTCCAACGAGCCTCCAATCTGTGGATGCCATCCCTCAGGTGAGAATCCGAAAGGTCTGCAAAATACGCTTCAACAGGCGTTATAACCTCTTCATGTGATGAAATAGTGAAAGAAGATGGTGAATACAGCAGATGCTCCGAAAATTTGAACTTTAATTCTAGAATTTTAGCCATTGTCAAAATGCTCTTGTGACGTTGTTCTGATGAAAAAGGATTTTGTCTTCTGCAGACCGGGTCTTTTTTCCTTCAATTCATCCAAAAGTTTGCAATAATATTCAGAATTAATTGTTTTAAGAGTTTTCAAGTAATCCTAGGATTTTAGCCATTGTCAAAATGCTCTTGTGACGTTGTTCTGATGAAAAAGGATTTTGTCTTCTGCAGACCGGGTCTTTTTTCCTTCAATTCATCCAAAAGTTTGCAATAATATTCAGAATTAATTGTTTTAAGAGTTTTCAAGTAATCCTCCTAAACAAAATTCCTCTCGCATCCCAAAAAACTGATGCCATAACCTTCTTGGCCGATTTGCGGACACGAACTCGTTTCGAAGCCAAACAACCAGGTTCACATTACTCGCTAGCCTCTTGTTTTTATTCAGAATCGCGGTGATAGACCCAGGTCTCATCCATAGTGATGATCGACGCACAAAATTCACTTTATCCTTTTTAAAACACTCCAAATGTTGCTGAGAAAGTCGCATTCGAATGTGTTTTTGTTCCATTGTTAGCGAATGCGGCACCCATTGTTGATACATCTTTCTAAAACCCAAAATTTCACTTAAAATAGGACTCACACTACCTAATGTGATGTGTAGAGCCTCCACTAACTCTCTCAGTCAATTGACGATCCTAAAAAACCTTGGCTATGATTTCAGGTGTTGATGCTTTTTGGATCACGTGGATCGTCTTCTTTTGCTTAAATTCAGCAACTCAACTGTTCTAATTGTAGGCGAGTGAGGCACCCATTGTTTATACATGTTTCTAAAGCACAAAATTTCACTTAAAATATGACTCACACTACCTAATGTGATGTGTAGAGCCTCCACTAACTCTCTCAGTCAATTGACGATCCTAAAAAACCTTGGCTATGATTTCAGGTGTTGATGCGCTTTTTGGACGTCCCTCACGTGGATCGTCTTCAAGGCTTGTACGACCATGCTTAAATTCAGCAACTCATCTTTCTACTGTTCTACAGGTATCCCTCGAATAACACGGTTAATTGGTTCCGTGTTAATCGAAATCGTGTTATTTGATACTAATAAATCATACAATTTTGGATATACCCTTCCGTGCTATTTAAAACCGTGCAACTCGAAACTCGAGATCCATACAAATTTGTACATTTGGTTCCAAAGATTAATTAAGAAAACATTAAAAATAAGAACAATTTTTTTTTTAGTTTTAGTTATAAAATTTCAGTTATATAAAAATAACAAAATTTATTCAATTTAGAAAAGTGAAACTTAAAAATTTAAAAGTTAAAATTTAATAAACGCAATAATTTTTAAATTACATATGTTCAACGACTGATTCAAATGCATTATTGCGTCATACAACAAACAGTCGTTCGAAGGAAAATTATACTCAATTTTTAACAGGAATTTTCGCGACTTCGTGTAATTCGAACTCCGTGTTATTCGAGGGTTGTCGCAATTTTTAACCGTGCTATTCGAGATTTCGTGCAACTCAAGTACCGTGCTATTCGAGGGATACCTGTAATTGTAGGTGAACAATCACTATACACTTTTAAGATTCGTTCGTGAATTTCTTTTGGTAGAAAACCTTCCAAAATAAGAATTTGGAATTTGTTCAATATTTTCCATAAAAAAATACTGACACGGTGACACTAAATGGTTTGTAAACAAAAAATGAATTGACGGATTGAAATGAAACTTCACATGCGTTCAAGTGAAGAGTGTATCAACAGGACCTTAAGACCATGAAATAATTACGTCAATCATTGAGAATGCCTGAGTGAAATTCAAATACCAAAAATGTTTGATATTCCTCAAGCAGAGCCCACAACAAGTCGTTGTCGCGTCCCCGTAGCCGACAAATGCCGACAACACCAATGCTTAAAGCAGTATTATTTGACCGTCACCTGAGCAAAAACCCAAAATCATTTTTTACACTCATTTACAATAACAATATTAATTAGTTTCAAGAATAATCATAAATAATTAATAAACTATTTTTGAAACTTTTGATAAGCTAGAAATAATTTATGCTGACTTTCCCTTCCTGCCCTTAACAGTCTATTGAAGTTGGCTATTTCAACCAATAAAATCGCATCGCCTCCGTGGCGCAATTGGCTAGCGCGTTCGGCTGTTAACCGAAAGGTTGGTGGTTCGAGCCCACCCGGGGGCGAGTATTTTTTAAATTCTTTTTTTTAATTAAATTTATTATGTTATAAAATTTTCTTATATATATTACGGCAGTAAACGTATATATATTAAAATGGTTTAAAAATAGCAAATATTTTTTTTCGAATGGTACGCTGAAAAATTGGTTCTTAGACAACGAATATCAGAGAGAAATTCTATGGTTTAACGTTAAGGGGTTACGTGGGTTTCCTCAGGCAAAAAACTGACTTTTTTCAACAATTTTTTTCTCATATAAAAAATGTATTATTTTATTAGACTTTTTTGTTGTTACAAACATACACTATTAACAAAGAAATATTGAAATTTTTGTCAAAAATATTTTAAACTCGGCCATTGTGACGCCATTTCCGGTGACCCCTTGGAAAAAAGATGCAGCCGCGTTGGAAAAATAAGTCCTTAGAACTATCTAAAGTGAAAAAGTATGTGTTCAAGCTAAAACCTTAACTTAGAACTTGGACGAAGGAAAAAAACTGAAAATTAGATTTTTGACAGATATTTAAAAAAAAAAATAAAATTTAGTGAAAATTTCGCGACATTTTTTCAAATAGTTGTAATCGAAAAAAATCCTTCGTCCAATTCTTTAAGAATTGTATCTCAAAGACCTGTGTAAAATTTCATGAATATCGGTTAAGTAGCTCTCGAGAAATCTTGCCAACCGACTTCAGAAACACTCTTCCGAGAAAAACGCGTTTAAAGACGGCGCACTTAGCCTAACTAGCCTCGAGCGCACAAGTTCTCAAGGCTGTATGTCCGAAACTATTACTCGAATCAACTTGAAAATTTAGGAAAATATTCTGAAGGTATTGCAGAATTAAATAAGATAGTAAAAAAATAGATTTTTGAAAACCCGTAAACCCATGTAAACCTTAATTCTCATAAAAATTTAGAAAGCATAAACCAAACTTAAATATCTCAATATAACTCAAAGCTAAACTTCTCTGGATAGACTTTTCTTCGGTATGTACAAATATATTGAAAGGGAAGCTCTAAATAAAATAGATGCTCTATCAACATGGACGTTGAAAATACTATCAAAGCAAGTTTTGAAACACAGAACTTAGGTTAACTTTATCTATCAACGCATTATTCGAAAACTTCAACTTCTCCGAACAAAAATGTTTCTGCTTGAATCAACTTTCCGTCATTAATGAACCATAAATTCATTAATAAAATCAAACCAATCGTGCAATTAGCAAACAATAAAATAAACAAAGCGTAAAAGTGAAAGTTGAACATAACGGCACTTTTGTAAACACAGACATTAATTAAGTAATAAGTAAAAGTAATGAAGGCGTAAATCAACAAAGAGTTCCCAAGCGCAAACATATGTACCGTTAAATTGATAATAATCGAAATTGCAATTATTTTATAACTTTGACCTATTAGCAAACAACTCCAACAAAAAAACGTTTAATAAAATGCCTAATGAATTAGAAAAAAATCAACAATACTAACAAGCAACTGTACAAACAAAGAATAACGAAAAAATTTATAAAGCAGTACGAAGAAGTTCAGAAGTTATGCAAGTAAAAGTGTGTTTCGAACAAAAATCAATCAAACAAAAAATATTACCGCTTAATTATGCCATCATTAGAGCGGAGCAAACACAAAACTGAACTTGCTGTTGCTCAACCGACAGCTAAAGGTTGGCTAAGAGTGAGCCATGCCTGCAATGAGTTAAGCTAAGTTGACTGCAGCTCCTAACCATACTCATGTTATCCGTTCCTGGTGCGGCGCATAATTGAACAAGAAGCGTTCGAAAGCGAAAACCCAAAAAGTTGGTAGCATATTTTGAGGCGTAAAAACATAATACAAGCAGAAAACTTCAGGCAGCAACGTTGCAAAGCAAAAAAAACACCAATCAGCAACAAAATTTCGGCGATAAGCAGTAATGAGTGTCCTCGCAAGCTGCTTTGCGGAACTGATTTTTTTTCTTTTCCTCAAGTACAAAGCGTGCAAACTTAAGCAAAGTAGTGGAGCGTAAAACTTTTTCCTAGACATTATGGAGCACAAATTTGCTTAACCATTTTTGTATGCGTTTCACTTTCTCAAAATCTTCTTGAGAACAGTGTTAAGGAAAAAGTTTTCACTTTTGCTTGATACAAGGAAAATTTTGTAACATTTTGTTAATAATGAAATTTTGCAACTGTTGCGATGCTCGGCACTGATAGTAGCGATTAGGCAAGAAGTACGGGGCGGGGGATAGTTATTGGAAGAAAATTTAATAAATGCTTAGTCATGACACATGATCTGTATTGCAATTACATAGCGGAGATTTTTTTTGACTCTTATGGCAGCTACAAAATATTAGAGAGTTTAAGAATCATTAGAACTTACGATAGTGTCTTGAATCAAGAGTGACCCTTGCGTGGCTTCGTTCTGCATACTGTATCAGGTTAAACTCTTACTTACCCAGAATCAACCCTGACATATCAAACATATGTCCAGCGTGCAATAAGTTATCCCATGACCCAAACCACCTCTTTGCATGCCCTGCTAACAGTTCTTTCCTGGGCCTACCGTTGGAGGACCTCAATTTTAACTTATCTAATCCTTACCATCCTAACGGGGATTAGGTAACCGTTACAACAACAACAACACTATGGCACGTAAAAAAATATATGAGTTCGAGTAATCCATTTCAGAAATCAATCCAAAGAAGGCTTTTATAAGAGAATGCAATTGGAATAATATTGAGCTCAGCCGAAAAAAATGGGTTTAGACTTCGTGAGGTATATAACAAGATTCTACTGTGAAACATTTGCTTACTATTTGGAGTATCAGTACCTAGAAACCAAAATGTGTTTCAAATACTGACATAACAAAAGACAACCGATAGTTTATGAAGGCTTTTCAGATTATTGTGGTGTCGAAACATCTTGAGATAATGCCACCTAATCGAAATTTTCCGGAAGAAGATTTGACAAGATTTTATCTTACTGATAACATACTGATTGATATCATACTAGGGATAGGATAAATATGACCTAATTGTGTAAAATTCTAAGTTAGTTTTTTTCAAAATATAGAAATCAGGACCAATTATAAGAGAACACAGTGGTTTCAAACCGCAAGCGAGGTAAAGTCTATAACCACGAAATCCGAAAGCAATGTGGAACATAAGTGAACGCTTCGAAAAAATTCTCATAAAATCTCTTCATAAGAAAAGGATGTGGTGCCTGTCGCCTCCAAGTTGGCACATCTTGGGTAACGCTAAATGTCCTGCCGGCTTTCACGGTCTTGCGCTGTCTCAAAATCATTTTGGCCCAGGATCGATCGCAAGAGGTCAAGTGATCTCTGTGTCCTCAGTAAAACTAGCCTCTCCTTAGTTGCGGGCTTTTAACAAGCCATTGCCCTATTGGCGTCCATGCTGTAAGGCTGGGAATCTTATCAGACGCCATCTGCAGGTCCTGTATGGAAAAATACGAGATGGAAACAACTCAACCCTTCCTTCTTGACTATCCCGAGTTTGGTAGGTTAAGACTTAAACACTTGGGAGAGCATACCTTCAGACATTTCACCGAATGACGGGAATGGAAGCTAAACGCCTGTGCAAACTTATATTGGCTACTAAGCGCTAGTTTACAAGTTCGAAGACTGAAGTTCTCCTTTTTTATGGCTTCACAAAGGAGTACATATTGCAGTCCACGTGCTCTCTCTCTCAATCAGCCATTTTATCTAGCCTAACCTAACTCAAGTGCAGAAGAAAAAATTGGTCATATTTCAAGCTATGATATGTTCCGTACTATCCAGCAACCTTATTCTTTGCTGAGGCTTCTTTGTCTCATTCGGACCACGCTCTCAACGCCCCTATGTCAAGTAATTTATACGTACTTGTATATATATGTAACTTTCCAAAACCAGTGCAAGTGACAGTGATGTGCCAAATTATGCCACAACTTTCTAGTGATTGTATTTATTAATGCGCGCATAAAAGTATATTACGCCAAAAGGGCGTATGAGAAAACCAGCCGAGTTAAATGAGCAAAGTTGTAGCACAAAGACAGGACTTCAGTCAAGACATCACGGATACAAAACGCTGCGAAGAGGGAATAACCGGAGAACCATAAGATCACGCTGGCGAATATTTCCAATAATATTTGGGCTTTTCTGTTAGCATAATCAAGTTTCGGGAATATGAAAAAATAACGATAATAGCTGGGAAGAATGAGGTACATGAGCTTGCGGAATATAATAGAAAAGCGTAATGAAAGCGAAAATATACAAAAGAAAACTACAAGCAATGAAGAAGAAAATAGCCAAGTAGGCAGGAAAACTTTTGCGGCCGAGCACTTAATGATGGCGCGCTAAATTGAGGAAGCAACGCAGAAAGTTGTAGCAACGATGAAAATAAAAGGGAATTTGAGCAGAAAATAGCACTGGGATTGAAACAAAAGAAATCGGTGACACTGTATCTAGTATACATGTGCATATTAGATATATAAGCACTTTTGCTGATTATGGCAGAAATTATGGGCAAAAGTTCGAACGCTGGAATCTACACATCTATAAATGGTGTGGGGAATAGCTGCACAGTGAGTTGCGAAAAGAAATAGCAGAAGCAGCAGAGAGGAGTTGTATGGTTAACATACATCTTTTTTTTTGAGGGGAAGGGGCGAATGAGTTATGTGCGTAGTAGTGTAGTTTTTGTGCTGTCAAGATTATTAGTAGAATTATAGTGTAATTGACGTGAAGCAGTTGTGAAGATGAATCAAAGATATGTCACAATTTGTATTAAAGTATCGACATTAAAAACAAATGGCAAAAATAAAAGTTAAGCACTTTTTATTTTATTGATATCATTATGAAGTGGGTTTGGCTGTAGATTCGTTCTTTGTTGAATAAGGAGATTATTCACTTCCGACTGCAACGACACCTATTGACAAAATACGAAAATTATTTTTCGACTACCCAATATATGCTTTTATCTACGTCAATAACTGCAAAATTACGAACTACAAATTCATAATCTACCAAAAATCAAATGCATACTCTCGTTCTCCACTCTCCTGATACTCACTCTCCATATATCACCTGAGTACCACAACGTCCAAACATTTATTTATGAATCATATCAAAAAAAATAATAATTCCTGCCCCTACATTTACATAAACACACAGAAAATGACGCCAGTTTATCCGTCTGGCAACTTTTCTGCCTTTGTGCTGATACGCCTAGCCTATGTGGAGGCTGTTGGCTCCTTTTTGATCCTTTCAGCCTTTAGCAGTGTCAGTCGTTTAACTTTTGCCGCCAGATATGAATATGAATGCTTCTTTTCGGCTAGCTGCTTTGTGCCTCCTGCTTTACTCAACAATTTTGCATAGCCACAACCAAAGTGGCCTTTGACTTCGCCTTCTACTCGTGCCTTCCACTCTTCGTTGCAACTCTACTCTGCCGTATGTTTGTGGTTAATTTTTGAATGGTGGTTTTCTCGTGTGGACTTTTATGACTTTCCATATGGGCTATTTAACTTTGCGATTTCGAAAATCTTCACCGCAATTATTCACTTTTAAGTGCCAAATTTATTGTTGTCGGTGCATATTGAAGGATTTGCCGTTATGTGTCATAAGCAAAGTTGACTACATGAACTGAAGTTAAAAATTACTACATACATATATTGAAATGAGTGCCTAACAGCAGCTCGAATACTGTCTGTAAACTTAATCAAGTGAAAGAAAAATGAAATTTCCATATACCTCACCCACTCTCAAGAAAATTTCACCAAAAGTATAACCGAAATAACATCACAGAATTGCTGGCAGTCAACCAAAAAACTTTAACACACCAAACTAAAATTAAAAGTCCACATTTATCGATGGCAATAATAAATAATGAGTATTTCTTGCAATTACGCAAAGATATGCAAAATATTTTGTCTTTCTATTTATATTTTTTGAAAATATTTTACAGTAAAATTGCAGCAGCAGCAGCGAAAATAATGGCAAACAAATAAATTGCTACATGCAAATACGAGTATTCGCACAACAAACCACGAAACCGAAAAATTCAATTAAAATGAAGAGAGAGAACGCAAGCGAAGTTAAGTGAAGTGACGAAGAAACTTTTTCAATTAAAATGCAGCAACCAAAACAATTCCATGTCATTTATTTATGCAACAAATAGCAATTGCATTGGACAAATATAAAATAATAATTTTTGTGGGCGACTGTGAAAGATTGCAAAGTGAGGGAAGTGATAAAAAGGATAACAGAAACTCTGTGTGGTAGGGATAGTAAGTGGCTCAGGATGCTAAAAGGAAGCGTGTGAATTACTGATAGAACAGAAAACATGCTAAGAAGGCCTGAAGTATCAAGCAGATAAGTTCAAGATTTATTCTTTTTGTATTTTTGTTAAATACACCGATGAAATCTTGGAAAAACTAGCTGGAGAAGGCAGTCATGCCCATTTATATGGTATAATCTATAAATTGGAGGATAGAGTTTGTGTAGAAGTTCACGAAAGCTCTCTGATCGCCATTCACTTGGGAGAAACGATCCTTTTACATTTGGCTCAAGCAGCACATGACTTCCAGTTCTAGACTGGGTAGCCAAAGAGCATCCGCTTGAAGGCGGGCTAAAGTGAGAAATCAAACCAACGCTGGGTTTGGGACCCGCCACGTAAACAACGTCCGCAATGATAAGGAAACAACAACCTCGGACGACAGAAAAAATTCACCAAGCTACCTGGCTGCCTCCGTATCGAAAAGCCACCAACCAGATCGATCATGTTGTGATAGACGAAAGACATGTCTCCAGTTTTTTAAAAGTCCTAACATCGACTCGGACCAGAATCTTGTTGCAGCCATGTTACGCACCCGCCTCTGTGCAGCTAAAAAAAGCAAGTCAAAAAACACAAGTAAAGTTCGACGTTGAAAAGCTGCAATCACAACAGACAGCCTAACGATTTTCTACTCGACTTGCATTCCTGCTCTTTGAGAGCACTCTTCAGCAACTTGGTATTAGGGAACTGTGGGACGGCATTTCAGGCTCCATTGGTTTTGCAAAAGAACGGCTGGTACGATGAAGAGGTCCGTGTCGCAGTGGAGAGAAAACCGACTGCCTGCCTACCGCGCAACGTTTCAATCGACCACAACATGTGCGGGGCGGGTTGAAGAGCGAAGCGAGACGCATTTGCAGACAAAAAAAGAGAGGCCGAAATGCTTGCGTACGAAGAGCGTGACAAGCTGACCGATAGACCGGATAAGACCGGAGCATACTCTTAAAGAACCCGAGAGGTGATCTAGTAACTGATGCTCAGAGTACACTGAAATTATGGAGGAAAAACTTCTCCAACCTGCTGAACGGCAGAGCAATAGACGATCGAATAGATGATGTTCCATTGCTCGACCATGAAGAGGCGGCGAAGAACTGATAAGGCGCAACATATGCTTCTTGGCAGGATCTGGTCGAATGAATGCATACCCGAGGTCTGAAACTTCCAAGCACAATCCGCAAAAAGTGGGACCCCACAACCTACGCCAATTACCGTGGGATAAACCTCCTCACATATCATATAAAATTCTATCGAGCGTACTATATGAAAGATTACAGCGCACCGTCAACAAGCTGATTGGACCTTGTCAGCGTTGCTTACACTTGTACTACTAACAAACTCTACAAGTCCCTCATCTGAAAAGCCTGAGGAAATGGCTAATTCGACTCGTGCTCATCAAGCTGAACATTTATATATAAGTATGTATATTTTATAGGGCCTACGACATTTCGTTCTGGGTTTTACAAGCTCCGTGGCAAATTTAATATACCCTGTTAGGGATATAAATACTAAAAATGCTTATGAAATATTTTTATTACACTGAAGTCCGCTCCACCACGTCGTCTTATCATTTTTAATCCACCTTCCTCCTTCCCGCCCCTTTTGTGTAATCAACATGTTTGTCATGCAGCATGTCACATTTGTATAACAACTTGCAACATTTGCATATAAGTATTGCAATTTTCTCGCAACACATACTGCAACAAGCAGCTGCCATGCTATCGTGTAGAAAAACTGACAGTTTTGACATTTGAGAAGTTTTTCTGCTTCAGCATATGACTGTCATATTAACTACAGTCACAACGTCTTGGGCTCAGTATGCACAAGGAAAACTACCTGTGCTCTGACCTTGCAACCGAGACATACAAAAATAACATATTTTCTTGCTTCAGCTTTTCTCCTAACGTAGCGCACATATTTTATATTTCGCAATTTTTAATATAAGAATGAAGTATATGTATGTATATGTATACATTCATGTATATTTACTTGTGTTTTTTCTTTTTAAGTCGAATTACATTTATTATACCGTATGAATTTCATATGCAACATAGCGCATTTCCGTCATAAACTCTTGTACAATTTTTCATGCCACTTGCAACTCGCACATAATGGCAGCACGCAGACATATTTTTTGTGTACTGCAATCGCATTTAGTTCCCCCTTCCTTTTATTGTATGCGGATGTAGTAGAGACTTGCAAAAAATGCGCTCAGAATCGCAATGAAAGTAGTTATTTGTCAATATTATTGCAGATATTACGCAGAATAAACTTGCATATTCGTATTTAGTGGAAAATTGGAGAGGTTGTGTAGAGACTTGGCATTAATTCTAGCTGTTCGTCATGATATGGGATGGTCGGTGAGTTTGTCAGAGCAATTTCATAACTGGAATAGCAAAATATAAAGAGATAAGCCGACACTTCAATTCTCCCTTTGGCATTTAAGTAATCAGTTCCCTCTAATTTGACCTTCACTTATATATAAGAAGTATACTCAGTTACTCAACAGAAGCCATTATGGGTTTTCTGATAAAGGAAATATTTGTCTATAATTTTAGATTAGATGCGGTTGACTCGAGGTCGAAGAGTTTTGAAAAAAATCAAAATAAAATAATATCCGTAAAAATATTTCTAAATAATTTAGACGCATCTTGAGTAAGTAAAAACCATTGATAATAGATTACGTATTGCTCTCCAGCCCATCCATCATGCAAACGGCATCACATTTTATCTTAATGTGCTCATCAATAAGTGGGTATTTTTATTAAAATTGCTTCCACTAACGACTACGAGTGCTATTAAAAATGTGCACCCAAAATTGCACATAAATTTTGCAATAATCAAACCGCAGTAAATTTAAAAAAAAAAACAACAAACGCCCCAATAGGCAACTAAACGTAGCGCCTGTATAGTCAAGGTGCTCCAGAAGGATAGGATGCAGACGCATTAGGTCATCAATATCCATTTCTAGCAGCAAGCCACTACAGCAAAAAAAAGGAAAAATTACTAATACACAGAACTGGCCGGAAACTGCAAATAATCGTAAAAATAGAGAGCATAAAGTGGCGTGGTTTGTGGAGGCAGATAACGCGCCGTGGAGGAAGAAACGAGGACTCCACATAAATCTAAACGCAATTACCCAGTTTTTAAGATAAATGCGAGGGCTGTTCAAATTAAATGGGCAAGCATACTTTGCTGACTGTGCGCCAAAATGGTTTTTGGCCACACATTAACCGGCTGCATGTGGCGGCAAGGCGCCGAAAAATATTGAACAAAATCAATAGCCAATGGTCATAAAACCGAAAATCGCTTGTGAGTAATCGGAAAATTGGGCAAGAAGTGATACCCCCGGTGAAATACTACTATTTTATATTCAATAATAAATGCACTGAGGGCGCCACCAAAATTTTAAATACCTAGACATAGGCTGAAAGGAAAAAAAAATTTTTTGGAGCGAGTGGAGGAGCGAGCGAGTTCACCCAAATGCGTACTTACAAGAAAATTAATGAACATTTTTTTACAATTGAAAAGTTATAATGCAAGTTTTCAAGTTTACTGTTCTTTTGGGAAAATATGATGGGGAAATTAAAAACTTTTCCTTTATCTCAAAATTTTGTAATTTTGTACCATAATTTGTGACTCAGCTATACACTTTACTTATTTTTCACTTAACGAAGAATCACTGACCTACAACGGGGTCATCAACTCAAGGCTCAATCGTGAAGGGTTCTCGACTTCGCTAAATGTAAACAAAAGGGTCATTGAGCTCAGGTAGGGCTGTTTACCCGGCCAAATGTGAACAAAAGGGTCATCGAACTCGGAAAGAATTATTGATCTGACTTAATAAAAAGGGTCATTAACCATACCAAAAGTCAATGACCTCAGATATGGCTGTAAATGTAAACAAAGGAGTCATTGACCTCACCAAAAATCATTGACATCAGGTTGAATAGATCACCTCGCTAAATGTGAGTAAATGGTCTGTTTATCTTTCCAAATGTGAACAAAAGCGTCACCGAACTTAGAAAGAGTTGTCATTAACCTCCCCAAAAGTCAATGACCTCAGCAATGGTTGTTGAATTCACTAAATGTAAACAAAAGAGTCATTGACCTAAGAAATGGTTGTTGACTCCACTAAATGTAAAGAAATACATCATAGATCTACTCAAGGTAAACAAAAGCGTCATTGATCTCGCTAACGGTCACGGTCAGCTATACTAATATGTGTTAATTTTCATTTAAATGTATATACAAATTATGTGTTTAATCGTTCACAGTTAAGTTAGAGGAGTACTGTTGCAGTTTGCTCAAGTTAAATATATCCAAATACAAAGGATATTCAAAATCAAAATCTTATAAACATTTTTCTTCATTTATTTTATTTTTGAAGTTCTTCGTATGCCAGACATTATCCCACAGAAGTCCAAAACCTATTTATATTTTTTAATTTTTTTTTTTTAATTTGTACTCAAACTCTCAAAAATCAATGGAATACCAAGCATTTTGTTTAATTTTTTACATATTAAAATAAAAAAATTTCTGGCATAACTTCATTCATTTGCACAGTTTCGAACTTTTTGTGGAAAACATATTTCGCTTACCACATTCTTATTGCCCACATTCATGAGGTTCCACCTCAACATGCTTTTAGTAAAAATTAATTAAAAAATCTGAAAAATAGCAACCTTTCAACATTGAGCCACAAGAGCTTACCAACCTCAAATAAAAATTTGCTGAAGCGAGTGTAAGAAAGAATTTTCTAAGGTCTAAATGCAAAAACACCCGAAATAGTACAGGCATAGCAAAACTAAACTATCGAAATCAATTACTATGGTATGCCATAAAAAAGCACCCTCATCGCTCTCTATACAAGCAAGTAGACCGAAACATCAAATGCCCTTTTTACGTGAAGCTGTCTCACGGAATTTTCGTAAGCCTAACATTTTTATTTTGTTCCTCCTGCTAAACTACTGCCGCTTCATTGACGCACTGCAAGCAAACAAATCGAAGGAAATATTTCAATAATATTAAAAATTTAGTGCGGTCTAAAAATATAGATTGCTGTTTACCCCGAAATAAAATAAAAAGTGTGTAACGATAAGAATAAGCTGTGGGCAAGTTAAGACAAGTGGAAAGGTCAATAATAATGGTAAGCGTGCGGTATAAAAGCTAGTTCCACACACACTCACACACTATTTGGTTAAAAGGAAATATTTCTGCCTCACACTCCAAACATTTTGTGGCCTCAATAAATTGATATTAAATATTTTAGCCAACTATGTTATGAAAAGGCCAAGCAAAAAGATAGTATTAGAGTAGTAAGTGGAAAAAAAGCATACTTGCCATAAAAGTAGGAAATTCTTAAAGGAAAAAACAACAAATTCGTTGTGTTCTTTTCGCATTGAAAGAATTGAGAAACAAAAGGTCGAAGGAGTTACATGTAGATATACAAACCTTGCGGCTTGTGGCGCTTAAAGGTATGCCATTGCATATTGAACATGGATTGCAAATACTTGTAGTGCTTGGTCAAAGAAAGGAATATTTTTGATATTAAGAAATAGTTTATACGTTAATGGAAAAGGTTCTTATGTAATAGCATGCCTTTGCGAAAAAGGAAGATGATAATTCTTCGAAAAATATTTTTCAACTTATAATATATAATAAACTTATAAAATTAAATTCGGGAAAGTTGAAAAAAAGTTACAGCTCTTCAAAAAACGACTTTTTCGACTATCCAATATACATATATCTTGAAAATCATAGATCTCATAGATAAGATAATGATTAGCTTGCTAAAAATTGGCAACGTTGTATTTATAAGCAGAGTGGCGCAGTGGAAGCGTGCTGGGCCCATAACCCAGAGGTCCGAGGATCGAAACCTTGCTCTGCTATACTTAACGTTGCACTAATGTTTTTTAATTTAACTAAATCTAAAAAAATTGATTTTCGAACGATAATTTATTACACAATGTTGTTGTTATGTATTATATTTGCGTAAATTTAACAGTTTAAGAGGGCCAAAACGCCTAACCATTAGCGCCACTTTAAATAACGCCACTGAGCACCTTTATTACACGTCATTATGCCGAACAAATGTGAGGCCTGGCGAGGTTTTGTGTTACACCACTGAGCTGCTGCATCAACATAATAACTGTGAGTCCACACACCGCACATGTGTGTGTATGCGGTGGCTCGCGTAATTATTGACTGCCATGCATGAGCTCATGATGAGCTGTCATTATTTATTTTTACCGTCAGCCGCGTCCAGGAGGACCATGCGCCATCGGAACTCACGAAAGAATGATAAATCTGCAAAATAATAGCGGGGGAGCAAAAGCACCATGAGAGCGCATAAGAGACGGAGTCGATATCGCGCAGTAGATTAAGGTTATTTAATCAAGCTAGCCTGCAGGATTAAGGTGAAAAAGTCAATGAAAGTGAATGAGAAGCGCCAGTTTAGCAGCTATGCGGACGGTGGGAAATAAATGGTTGGTCGGGGGTGCGCTGGTCATTTGTGGTAATGAGCGTTGCATGTAAAATACCTATACAGACACGCCATTGTTTCTTTGCAAATAGGTGGTATGTTTTTGTTGTTGCCTTTGCAACTTAGCACAGCATCCAACGTAAAACGGAGAGTGACTTATTGACCAAGCCGGCGCTGTGGGTTAAATGCGGCTGGCAAGCTGCGCGTTCTTATATAAAAAAGTATATTGTTGTTTTTGTAGCGCGCCGCCACTCCCATCAGCTGGCTTAATGAAGATAATATGCTGATATGCCGCACTGTAGGTGGAGTAGCGACGTAGTTGACGCTGATTTCCATCATCATGTGGCCGCAGTGTTGCGGTGTGGCATGCAACGCCAAGCTATAAAGCAAGTATAACTGTTGTTTGTACGTACATACATACATACATACATAAGTATGTACGCAAGCGCTGCCTTTGCAATGTCAGCAGCGGCAAACGCTAAACGAACGCCACTACCAATATACACCGGAAAAGCAAAGCAAGGCAAAACAAAAAAATTATCCGAAAAAATATGCTCTTGCTTTTGACGAGAGTGAAAAAATAACAACAACAACTTTTCGCAGACACTTACAAATGTGTTGCCATTATTTGCCTGACCAGCTTGGCACACGTTGCTGCAGCCACCACAGACCTTCATTACAGGCAAATGACTGGCGAGCAGTCAAATAAAGCAAACACACATACAAACATATGCATATATATATATTTATATATGTAAGTATGTAAACACCCTGCAAGTATATAAACAACCTTTGCTGTACATACTCCGATTTGTAGCCTGCTGGCTACTGACTCACTGGACAGCCTCTTGGCAAGTCAAACAACGCCCGCAGCTGTTCTGGACGCCATGCCACGCTCGCCCTTCTCTCGCTCCCAGCCGCACAGCATCCACGCCTGTGCTGCCGCTGCACTTCCGCCGCCAGCAGTCAGCCGGACAGAAGTGTATCAATTTTTAGCTTAGTAATAGATTGCCGGTTATTTTCTTTTTAATTTAAAGCATCACTTTCGACCACAAACGCAAATGTGCCGTGCAAATGACTAGAGCTTGTTGGTGGCAGACATGCATATGGCTCATATATACATGGATAAGATGTGTTATAAGCTCATCATCAGCTATATATGCATATAACGGTTTATATTAATACACCCAGTAAGCATTTGATTAAATCTTTTGAAGCCTCTGAGTCTCTGAGGGCCGTTTTGGAGGGCTGGGAAGAGGTCGCTGATGAAGACCGTGCTAGAAGACCTGCGACTTCGACAAACACGGACAATGTGACCCGTGTGCGCAAAGTTTTGAACTCAGACCGTCGACCAAGTATTCATTTAATTGACCAGATGTTAAATTTTTTCGCGGAAGTCCTCAAGAGACTCAAACAAAGGGTCAATCGGGTCCGACAAGACTTCGCAACCGATTAGAAGTTGCACCACGACAAAGCCCTAGTTCACACCGCCTTTCTTGCCTAACCAAGGCCGGCATCCCAACGTTTTCGGAGTCGCCCTACAGCCCAGATGTGACCCCGAGGCCTTTTTTTGTTTCCTTGCCTGAAAAGGCGTTGGAAGCATGCACCTCGGCTTTCAGGGCTATTCCGGAGAATGCCTTCCGTGACGCCTTCAATGCTTGGAAATCACGCTGGCAGCGCGGGATCGACGCATAAGGAGATTATTTGAAAGTTTTTAAAGAATTGTAACGATTAGTTCAATACAATTTTTTTAAATCGACTCAGTCCTGAGTCACGCCACGCTGAGGGATCAGCCGTCTATCCCAACCTAACCCAAAGTACCTCAGGACCTACCGATTGTGGTGTAAAGTTCGAAGGCTTTTGCCTAAAACCAAATAAATTGAGATGAGACCAAAACCATGATTAGTTTTTTGTTTTTATGAACTAAAATGTTTTAGACGATTTTGTTTTTTCCACATTTTTCCCAGTCGGTAAATATTTTCGAAGCAATTTTCAGAAAATCACGTACAACCAGTCTTCTCAATCAAGTTTGTTGGGTATAATTTTTTTCATTACTGCTCACTTCATTCAACCGCCATACTTACGTGTATAACGGTATTCAAACATACGCCCATATTTTCAATTATACACTCGTGCAAATATCTCATTTGTGCTACCAGAGCCTTTTCACAAGAAAAAAGACCCCATCAATTAGTTTGTAAAATAGGTTAACATGCACTAATGACGTTTTCCATCCATTTTCACTCTCCACGACGGTTGCAAACACTTTTATTCGTATGCAAGTGTGTGTGAAGTAGGTCTCTTCACGTGCAAGGACTTTTCTTACCCACGTAATACTCATACACACATATGTATGTATATATTGCAACTCGAACCACAAACATATTCAATATCATTTTCACTTATTACACCGAGTAATAGATTTGCTGTCAGCCACTCGTATGAATATCATCAGCATAGCAGACGATGTGCAACAATTTGACTTTGGCCATGGCAACATTTGTTTATGCCTGTTTGACTTTTGACCCAGTTTGCATGAAATAATGCACAATTACAGACAAGCTGATGTTGTGGTTTCGGGCGTTGGAAAAATTAAATAAAGCAGATTATTGTATAAATTTTGTGGTTATCTGGCATTTGCTGCCTATAAAGACTGTAAGTAGAGAAAGATTATTCAAATAACCACAGGCGGTTTTAGGTAGCTATCTTATTAATCTAGCAAAGCGAACTTGCTGTGCAAATTACTAATTTCGGTATAGAATTTAATTAATCAAGTAAATTGAGATAAATTAGAATGTTTTTAAATTATTTATTCAAAGTTTGATGTGTGGTTGCCCACGGCGCTTGAGGAGTGATCATAAATGTGTTTCTGGAAATACTTACAAATATTTTGCCATAAATTCACACAATTGAGTAAATTCAATGTTATATAAAGTGCAAATAAATCCATTAAATATTATGTATATTTTTTGTTGTAATTATTTTCTTATCTTTTTTGAGGTTAGTAAAATTTTTTTATTTCGACCAAATGCAAATAATTTAATAGCAAATAATTGTACCAAAAAGTTTAAGTACAATTATTTTTTAATTGTATATTATTTACTTTTACTTCTTACTAAATTCTAAATACAATATAAATTTTTCTATGCAATACACATTATTCATAAACGTTGAAATATTTAGAAGTATTTAAATTTAAATTTTTCCAACATTTTTTTTATTTAAAAAACAAATAAAAAATATTTAAAATATTTTCAAAAATACTTAAACTACTTAAAATAATAAAATATTTTCTAAAAATTTTTAATTTTTTTTAATATTAATTTTTTTTAAACATTATAACTATTTTTCATTTCTTTAAGTATATATAAAAAATTTAAAGAAAAATTTATAATTATATATTCCTCTTTTTAAATAAATTTTAAAATTTAAATAAGTGTTTAAATTTTTATTTTTTTTTAATTTATTTTTTTTTCTCAATATTTTTTTTAATTTTAAAATATATAAATTTTTAAAAATGAAAAAAGAACTAAATTTAAATATATCTCTATTTTCTTAAATATTTTTTTTAATATTATAAATATTTTTTATTTATTTTAAATTCAAATATGTATTTTTAAATTTTTAAATATTCTTTTTAATTTTTTTTAAATTTAAATAAGTATTTTTTTTTAATTTAAATAAATATAAATTTTTAAAAATTAAAAAAATAAATATAAATATATGTACATATGTGATTTTTTTAAATATTTTTTTGAAAATATTTTATTTATTTTTTATTTATTTAAATATTTATAAAAAAAATTAATTTAAATATTTCTCTATTTTTTTAATATTTTTTAAAATTTAACAAGAAATGTTGAAATATTTTTGAAAATTTAAATATATATCTAAACACTTTTAAACTTTTTTTCGAATATTTTTTTAAATTTAAATAAATATAAAGTTTTAAAAAATTAAAAATAAAATAAATGTAAATATTTTTCTATTTTTTTTTTAATATTTTTTTTAAATATTTAAATGTACATATATTTAAATTTAAAAATAATCATTAAATATTATTTTAAGTAATTTAAGTATTTTTAACAATAGTTTAAATATTTTTTATTTATTTAAATATTTAAAAACAAATTTATATATTTTTTATTTATTTAAAGATTTAAAAAATTTTAATATTATTATGTATTAAAACTAAAAATATTTGGCCATACATTTTTTTCCATTCACTTGCAGTACTTAAGTAATTTTCCATTCTTTTGAAGCAAACTAGATAAAACTATATTTTCATTTTAATGATATTTATGCCCACATCTAGAATAAACATTTATCAATTTTTCAAGACTTAATTTTCCTTTAAAAATACTATTTAACAAAAAATCGGAATTACATATTGTTCCGTAACAATTAGCAGAGCAAGGTTTCGATCCTCGGACCTCTGGGTTATGGGCCCAGCACGCTTCCACTGCGCCACTCTGCTTATTTACCGTTACTTGCTTAGTTAGTCTATAGTTGCTTTCTCCGCCCCTCACACTTCGCCTTGTCTTGTCTAACACATTAACGCTTACATTTTCTACAAATTTTAACCAGTTTTTTGCATAAATTTCGCAATACTAGTTTTCAAAAAGTAAAAATATACCGGCATTAAATATCGAGTATGCACGATTTTATTAAAATATTAATAACTGTTTATACGAAAGCTGTCATTTGTCATTTATATGCAGCGTTTCGATTAATTTATCTAGAAATAATCGATTCTTTACACATTATTTTCGCGTATATTGGTACTGCCTACCTTTGCACCTCCGCATCAAAATAATAATTAATAATTTGCTTTTAACATGAATTTTGTAATTAATTTGCTTTGTTCGTGAAAAGTTGGCAATTTTCTGCGTCAAATGCGATTTTGAATAGAAAAGTAACGCGTGAAATCAGTTTGTCAATAACGGTCTGGCGTAATTTTCAAATCCTATCTAAGCTGTAGAGAGAGAGGCTGCAAAAAGCCTATAATACAATTCAGTACAGTGGTGCACTTACTTTAGTTAAGCGAAGGGAAGACTTAGTGAACTTGATATTCTTCAAAAAATGTTAATATTTTCCATCTCAATTTGATATAAGACTTTTTGTTGCAATATAGCTTATATAAAATACAGTGAATGTGAAGTATGTATGTCAAGTTCTTATAGATACTAAACTAAATGGAAAGATTAGCATTGAAAAAAAGCAAATATTGCGTATATGGCCTACTACATCTCCAAAGAATACTTAGCAGCTACTGGGGCCTTAAACCAAATATGGTTATGTGGATGTATACGGCTATCAGGCTGCCAATTTTGAGACTGACTTTGAGCACTGGTTTGAGGACCAGTTTTAAAGAAACACTATAATATCGGGAAACTAACAGAAGTACAGAGAGCAACCCGTCCAGGGGTTACCGGTGCTATTTTGTCATGTCCGACTGATCACTCAATACACTCTGCATCAGCGGCGCATTGACGTCTTTACTCGGAGAGAAGCATCATGTTTTGTTATAAGAATTCAAGAACTAGGAGGTTGAAATAGGAAAGAATATGGACATAGCGCCATCCTGAAACAGCTAAACATAAGTAAAACAGACTATATTACCCCAAGGTGAAATTTTAGTAGCCTTTTCTGGATGAGGATACCCTCTAGACGTGAGTGGAGAAGAGGTTTGGTGAAAGAGGGTGATGCAGTCTCTATCTATACCGACGGGTCCAAAATGGGTTGCGGAGTGGATGCTGTGACCTCCCAACCTCTCTCTCTCTCTATTATACTACCAAACTTAGCCAGTTCACAAGCGTATTGTATTAGGTATAAAAAGGGCCTGTGGTGTTCTACTATTGATGCGAGATGTAGAGAACAACTACATATGTATATAAATGGATAACCAAGCAGAACTGCTGGCGTTGTCGATGCCACTTATTAATTTTAGCATAGTTAGCAATTGCCGAAGGGCTTTAAGCTCACTGGGGATACAACTCCATCTGTCCTTAATTTGGGTTCCGGGCCACAGGAACATTTTCGGTAATGATGAAGCAGACGAGTTGGCCAAACTAGAAGTCTCTTTAAATAAATCCGAAGCGGAGTTTGTACCAAGTCCGCTAAGAACGATCAAAAGAGAGCTTTATATTCAATAACCAACTGCAAGATAACAAAGCAGATATTGCCCAGATATGATAAGACTAAACCAAAGACTTATTACGTAGTATTTTCCGGCTTACAGCAATTATAATGGGGCACTGCCCGTTTGGAGAACATGCGCTAAAAATGGGTCTGCCCTTTAAAAACAGAAAAGAATAAAGAAGCAGTGTTTCACTTTCTCTGTGAGGGTCCAGCTCTGGCCCAAACCAGACACAGAATATTTGGAGCACATCAGACACCAAACTTTGAATGAAACGAGATAGCAAGTTTATAGAATAGTTCATCAAAATGGCGCATTAAGTGGTAAGGCCAAAATGGCAGCACTTATACCTACCTACCTATCAAGTTCTTTGTGTGAAAAATTATTGAAATAAATTATTTGATATGCCGCCTGTGATAAAATTTCGAAGCAAAATACATTGAAAACACCACTGTGCCGAAAACACACACTCACTCACCAATTTATGTCACCAGCGCAAAAATTATGGCGCCCACGGCATAATTATATAATTTTACAGTTATGTTGCGTATGTGCTAGTGCATTAGAGCGAAAATCTATTATTCTAATAAAGTAAACTGAATTAATTCGTTGTTGTTGTTATTTTTGCAAATGTTTTGTTCACTATTTCAACCTGTGTGCGTATGTGCGGGGATGTGCGTGAGTGTATGTGAACGCTTGCCGCCAAATTAATTACATTTAATGCATTTCAATTTGAGCGCAACTCATTTAATTTCTCAACAAATTATAAACGTAAACAATTATGCGCCAAAGACAATAAGAACAACACAAGCAGCGCGCTGGCGCAGCAGCAACAACAACAATAGAGGCAGCAGCAGGTGAAGCTGCTTGTGAAGCGAGCATTTGCTGGCGCTAAAAGCCACAGAACAATGTGTGAAAAGGTGCGGGGCTGCATTAGTGCTAAATTTTGCATAGTTCATGGATGCATGTGTGCGTGTGTGAGTTTTTACCACACATGCACCCACACTACATTAACTTAATTGTATTTGTCATTTGTAATGTTGGCACAACTGTGACGACAACAAGGAATAACAAACTTTGGCGGCGCGCAAAACTAAAAAAAACCCAAAAAGCTGGCAACGCCATTCCACCAAGCTGCCACCACACCGCTTTGCAGTTGTCAACCCACCGCATTGAAGCAGGCAGCAACAAAAATGCTTATGAGCAAACAGCACTTAGTAATGAATACAGCCTGAACAGTCTGCGAGCAGGAGTTACAACAACAACAAGGGCAACAAAACGCTGGCAGCAACCAACAGCCGCCATCAACAATCACAGCAGGTTGCACGCAATTACTATTGTGACGCGTTTCCGGTTTTCTAATTTAACCCCAAAACGCCGTAAAAGTTGGTAATAACAACAAAAGCTGCGCGACAGCGTGTTGAAGTGGCAGCGTTAGCAGCGGCAGCGGCGGGCAGGTGAGCCATTGCTGCGACAGGAGTTTATGCAAAATACCAAATCTGTTTCAATGTGGCAGCACAAAAGTGGGGTGGGAGTGTAGGAGTTGGGGGGAAGAGGCATTGTAACTGGCAGGCAGCAGTGCGCCAACTGTTTTTGGTGGTGACGGAGAGCGAGCGTTGGCGGCGCGGTGCGAAGGTGACGCTGAAACTTCATTTAAATAAATTAGAAAATATGACAAAGTGCTCAAAACTCTGGCTGTTGTGGCATTTCAACGCAGTTCGTTGTGTTGTTGCATCTGTTGTTGTGGTTGTTTTTGTTTTGTTTGCTGTTGTTTCTGGCTTGCTGCTGGTGCGGTGCTGTGGCTAAAATGTCTAAGATTTGTATGCCTGACTTTTTGTTGTTGTTTTTGTTGCGCATTTAATTGTTGGTAAATTTACTATGGGCTTGCGCTTAACAAATCAGTTGCTTTTGCTCTAATTGTTGTCACTTGTTCGCTGTCAGGCACACCTTGAACGCGCGAAAAAAAACTTTGAGAAGCTGGTTAACAAGTCGAAAATGGTAATTTTTTGCCGTTAAGAAGGGATGAGGTTTATATGAACTCCGTGAAAAACTTCTACAATGAGTTTTATGTCAATGAGAGAGAGAGCGGGAAAGAGAGTGAGTTGAAGTCAAATCTAAGTCAGATTATATTAACTTGTCTTAGCTTTAAGTTTCCTAACCTAAAAAAGAACTCCATAAAAATGTTGAACATTGAATTGTGTATTAATCAGAGAGAGAGAGAGAAAAAGTGAGTTAAAATCAAATCCTAATGAGTTTAGATTGGGATATTTTAGCTTTAAGCTAGTCCCATAACCTAAAAAAGTCGCAGTTATTTCAAAGCACTTAGTCTCACGAAGGATCACAAAGCTTTCTAAATTTACCGTTATTTATAGTGAGCCTAATAATGAAAATAGTTTCGTTCGGAGAAAAAAAATTAAAAGAACAAAACTATTTTTATCAGCTAAGCCTATTTTAGATTTGTACAAAAAACTAAAATTTTTTTTTTCCATCCGGGTCAGTTTTGATCAGATATTATATTACAATATTTTCAACTAAAATTTTTATATTTGTCCCCGCAATCCTTGAAGACGATAATGAAGATTTGCATAGAAACGCCTGAAATTTTTTTTTTTTCAATCCGGGTCATTTTTGATCAGATGTTATACCAATGAATTTTCGATATTTTGAAACAAAATTCGTATAATTTCTCATTTCTTCAAAGCTATAATGAAGTTTTGTATAAAAAACCCAAAAATTATTTTTTTGTCAATCCGGGTCAGTTTTATTCAGATGTTATGCCAATGCATATTTAATATTTTCAAATAAAATTACAATATTTCGCCCCTCATTCCTTAAAGGCAATAATGAAGTTCTGTATAACAAAAAACTAGAAATTATGATTTTTTTCAATCCGGGTCAATTTTGATCAGATGTTATATTAAAATATTTTCAAATAAAGCTTATATTTTTGTCTCCTCAATTCTTCAATGCAATGAAGTTTTGTACAAAAAAACCTAAAAAATATTTTTTTTCAATCCGGGTCAATTTTGATCAGAAGCCATAACATTAAATTTTTCATATTTTCAAATAAAATTATTTACCCCCTCATTCCGCGCCCTTGTGCTGTATGAAATTTCAATGCAATTGTTTAACTATTTTCTTTGTTATGACCACGTTTTTGCCTCCACTTTTCCGCAACGTCGTCGGCTAAGAATAGACTTTTATCTCATTTTAATTTAAGACTTTTACTACATATTTCAACTAAAAGCACTTAGTTATTTATATAATTTCAATTTTTTTCCCTTTTCTTATTGCTGTCATCCCCTTAAGTGTGTCAAAAAGGGTACACTGAACCCGCTACCTCCCCAAAGGCGCGTCTTAACTTAACCTACCTACATTTCATCTCTTATTTATTCATACATTTTAACGGATGTGGAATTTTTCACTTTTGTTCACGCGTTCATTGCAGTTCCCTTTGGGTCAAACGCCCGCAGAAAAGTATGAAATTGTGAATTTGTAAAGAAGGAAGTCACAATAAAAATGGAATTAAGTTGCATAAAGGTGGTTTTTGCGAGATAAGGAGTGGGAATGGGTATTCGACTTGTTCAAAAATGCAATTTCCACTAATGTAGAATTTTGAAAAGGTGAGGTGGGGGTAGGGTGGGAGAAAATTTTCGTTTTAAGTTTGCTTGTTCAACTCAAGTAAAATAAATATTTGTTGTTTATTTTGGTTCTATTTGATATTTAATTAAATTTTTCAATAATAATAAAACAAAATAATAGTGTTAGTAACCTTATGCTTAAAAATATTTAATTTTTCACACGGAAAAGTAATAAAATTCCATCACTTTTTATAGAATTTTTCAAAAAAATTTTATATTTTATAAATCTGCAAATAATAGTATCAAATATGTTTTTAAGAATTAATAAAACAAAGAGAAGAGTACAATATATAGGTTATTGACTGAATTTTTATACTTAAAAATGACATTTTGATATTTATATAGTATGTTATAAGCAGATTCTATATTATATACATATATAGCTAAGATATTATAATAAGGAGTATGTATAGTAAATCTAAAATTATTGTAAACAAAAATAAAAATAAAAAATCAACAACGCTATGCATAGCAGAGCAAGGTTTCGATCCTCGGACCTCTGGGTTATGGGCCCAGCACGCTTCCACTGCGCCACTCTGCTTGTTGAGGTCTCTTTGTCAAATGTGCAATACAAGTCGGCGCTATTATTGTTGCTTTCGCACAGCACAGTTAAACAACTACAAAATCAATGACTAACAACTGCTATGGTAACTATCGTAAATGGTTATTCAATAGGTTACTTTTACTTAATTATTCACTGAGCGTGTTGTAATTTATATGTTTGCAAATATTTTCATTGCTTGCTACATTTGTTGTTAAAAACGGAAAACTATTTTGATTTAATCAGACATAATTTGATAAATACTGACTTGTACAGCACCAGCTATACTTTTGTTTAATAATAACCAATCCATTAGCAACAATTACTTAATTTGTCATCAGCAGTACAAATTAGTCGCTTATCACATTCGGCTTATCGCTTTGAATAGAAAATAAATAAACTGCTATGTTGGTAAAATAACGTAGGCGATGGCACAGTGCCAGTGAAAAAATAACAACAAAACAGATAATTCGGTATTTTCATTATTATTTCATGAAGTTTAATTGGCTATGAGTAAGCACACAAATTAAATTTTGGGAGAATTACTTTAAGTAATGCTCTGCGTTACGGCTAAACTGATTTGGTAGAAATTCGGGTGGCCCATCCCTCAAAATATACCATAAATAATAATAAAACTAAATATTGCACGCTTTGAATTCATAATTATTAATTGCTCCACTTATTGCTGATAATAGTTTGAAATTAAATGGTATCACAATGTAATTGTAAATTAAGCTAAGCGGGAATAATATTCGTATACAAACAAAAGTATTTATGTCATTTAATTTGGTTTGAAGCTGTAAATCGGCAGAGAAACAAGTTTGCATAATCGAGTGAATGGATGGATATTTATAACTAGCAAAACGTTTAATTTTACTTTTAATTAATTAATTAATCCAGTTTTTTCGGGAATTGATATATGAAAATCCCGAAATTTCGGGATTTAAAAAAATTGTAATTAGCAAAGCGTTTAGTTTTAGTTTTATTTAATTTATTAATTCCGTTTTTTGGGAAATCACAATCCCGAAATTTCGGGACCTAAAAAATTGCAATCCTGAAATTTCGGGATTTTTCAAAATTTCAATAAATTACGTTGAGAAAGAAGTTGTTGGGAGAAAATGCTAAAAATTCTATTTTGAAAGGTCGGGATCCCGAAGAATATCATAATACACTTACTATGAATTTTAAATAATGCTCCGTATTTCAACTAAACTGATTTTTATTAAATTCTGATTAATTTGTATAAAACAGCAAAGCGTTTAACTTTACTTTTGTTAAGTTCGTGAATCCCGTTTTTCTGGACTAAAAAATTACAACCCCGAAATTTTATAATTTTGTAAAATTTCGTTAATTTATATTGAGAAACAAGTTAATGCGAGCAAAATTTAAAAAAAAAATTTGAAATTTCTGGATCCCGAAGAATATGATAATACAGTATGTAGCTTAAATGAGAATAGGACTGAATATTCCTGTGTACTCATATTTTTGCTGATAATAGTGAAGTCACAATGGCTTGTGTGCAAACGCAAACATACTATGTATGTACATACATATGTAAGTTTAAATGTGTTTAATTTAAGTTGAGATAAAGATGAATATCGGCAGAGAAACTAATTTCAATAATCGTATGCATATATAGGTTTTTATAATCAGCAAAGCGTTTCATTTTCCTTTACTTAATTTGTAAATCCCGATTTTCGGGACTTGAAAAATAACAATCCCAAAATTTCGGGATTTTCAAAATTTTATTAAATTATGATGAGAAACAAATAATTGCGAGAAAATATTAAAAACGCTCTTTTGAAATTTCGGGATCCCGAAGAAAGTTATAATATGGTACACTTTCTATAGAGTCGCTAGCCCAACTCTATAATTAGATATTTATTTAATATATACTATTTACTTTTATGTTTCTGCATATGTACATATATTTAATTGCATATGTGTATTTATTTATATGTACGTCAAATATTTTTCGATTAACAAGACTTTACGCTTTGGCGCATAAGCACAATCACAAAACACTAAAGTAATTAATGTTTAAATTGAATTTTTGCACAAAGTAAATAAATGAGACGTAAAATATGTGCACAGCATGCACACAAAGTTGCAATTATACACACATACATATACATAATATCACAGATAGGCTTTTCTGACGCCACAAATACCACTACTCATACAAAGACATAAGCATTTACGCGCCTATTATTAATTTGCCAATTCCCACGGGCATTAATGTCACAGTCGGCGCTTACGCCTCGCACCTTCTAAATGATTTTCCATTGTTTATATGCGTTATTATTATTGTTATTGTTGTTGCATTTCGCTTATCATGCGCATAATCGCGCCTTTTATGTTCGCGGATAATTAAACCAACATAATTAATAATTGATAATTGCATATGAATATTTATGCGCAACTATAAAAATATGCAGGCAGTCAGTTGAATGAAAAAATATAATATATATCTCTTATACATACATACATACATAGTATATGGGAGTTTAAAATTTACAGAAGAAATTAGTATAGTGTCGACATGCTATATACAGATATTTGAAAGATTATATTGTTAATTGCATAAAAAATCGCATGCGATAAAATTGTTTAAATTGCTGATACAAACTGTGTTGGATCTCCTAGCAACGAACTTGCGTTCGAGTTTTCTTTAACAATTTCGTGGCATAAATGATTATGATTCCAATAACTGTATATCTGGTTCTCTTAAGTCTGATCACTGAGATTCCTCCCTCAATGTTTATCTTAGAGTCATTTCTGAGAATATCGATTCCTTATTTAATGGATATAATGGATTATAACCCAGCTCTTGCAGTCCTAATTTCGTTGTAATATATACGTACTAATGTTACGTTGGATATTCCAAGCGAAGCCAGGTCCAGGTCCAGGCTCCACTTGGTCCTTCTAACGGAGTGGAGGACAGCCTCTTATACGTACGTCATGACCTAGCCAGCGCAGCCACTGTCTCTTAATTCGCTGAACTATGTCAATGTCATCGTGTATATCATACAGCTCATCGTTCCATCGAATGCGATATTCGCCGTGGTCAAGGCGCAAAGGACCATAAATCTTTCTCAGAACCGTTCTCTCGAAAACTCGTAACGTCGACTCATCAGAACTTGTCATCGTTCATTCCTCTGCACCATGTAGTAGGACGGGAATAATGACTGACTTATAGAGTTTGGTTTTTGTTCGTCGAGAGAGGACTTTACTTCTCAATTGCCTACTCAGTCCGAAGTAGCACTTCTTGGCAAAAGTTATTCTGCGTTGGATTTCGAGGTTGACATTGTTGTTGCTGTTAATGCTGGTTCAAAAATAGACGAAACTATGTACAACTTCGAAGTTATGATTGTTCTTACTTGAGCTTTTATCGAGCTAAGGTTCTGCTTGTAAGGTGGTAAACAAGACATATTTATGAGCAGTAATAAACTCATCAAAAACCGGTATGAACCAAACTTCATTGCCTCAATGCTAAATAGGTAGGTATAATAGCCGTCTGTCGACGCACCTATGGCTTTAGAAGGGCTATTATGAAACCATCGGAACTCAAACCCCCTTTTTCTATTGTCTCTTCTCTGAACCATCTCGTGCTAATTGAACAGTGACCTGTTAGCACTCTCACTCGAGTTCTTATGTGGTTCCAGTCCAGTTGTCATATTCCATTCATGCCAGATTTGTCTGCTTGTGGCACAAGTTAAGCATTGCCTTCACTGAGACTCCGCTATATTTAAATATATATAAATTTCCACTATTCCGTGATCTAATTTTAATAGCTTCACAGTTACCAGGAATATCGTTGTCCCCGAACCCATTGCAGGTTTATCGTGAAATAGATTGTCAGATCCACTAAGAGATCAAGGCGCTCCTTCGCTATCTGTAACTAGGAGACTATAGTGATTTTAAAGCCGCGTGGCTATGAGTATCCTTGTTATGAGCACACTCCTTTTCAGAAGAAGAAAGCTTTCTTTAATTGCTGTTATCTCCACTTGAAAGTCACTATAGTAGTCTGGTAGAACAAAGACGATTTTGGTGTAAAGCTTTACTTAAAAGACATCCACTCAGTCAGTCGGTCTTACCCTTTTCCCCCACTCTTCTCTGGCAGAGAAGGCTACATTGTAACCTTCCTTATCAAATTTATTTCCATTTCCGTCGGGACCTGCGACTTCACCCACTGAAATCACGGCAACAAATTAAAAATGCGTTTAACTCATAATTTGTTTGTGTTGCTGTCGCAAAACTTGTCGCAGTTCATTATTTGACCAAATCCTTGGCCAAGCGAACGAAATTAAAGTTCAAAAGAAGAAAAGTTGCGAGAAACAAAACAAAAAAAAAGCTGAAAACCAGCTAAACAAAAAATGGTTGTCAAAGATACGGAAGTTACAAGGCACAGGCGTTGTACGTACAAACTTACCAGTCGCACTCGAGAACCTCAGTTGTACGAAGAAGACGAAAGTGCTGGCCATAAAGACAGCCGGTTAGTTGGTGGCGGTGGCACTGGAGTGTGATAAATTCAGACAGATGAACAAACTTGGACGGCAAAGTGCAATTAAAATAATTCGGACAATGGTTTTAAACAAAAGAAAGACAAACAAGCAGGGCCTTAACACATAGTTGCAATGCAAAAGTCGGGTTAATAGGGGAAGAAACCGGCAGGAGCAACATAGAACTTGAGCTTGTTGTACGCGTAAAGTTGCAACAGTGAAAGCCACACCAGCGACGCCAGCAAATAAATCGCATCGGCAAAGTATGGCCGAGAGAGATGAGAAATATTTGTGAAAGAATTTCGTAGCGCGGCGGAAAAGGGTTCTGGTGGCGATGGTGGTGCAACAGCGTAGAACAAAGGAACTTATGCGAAGGATTGTCGAGTGACCAGAGCGCATAAAATTGTAAGAGTGAAAATAAAAGCAAATAGAAAAAATAAAAATTAAGGCCGCAGAGCTAAGCTGAGGGATGTGGATAAACTTTATGGACAGGAATAGTTGCGAATCATGGCCACAAACAACAACAACACTAACACCAAGCAAGAAGCAACAGTAATGTAATGCCACAAAACCAGAAGCCTTGTGTGAAGGGTTAAGGAATCTGTAAGATGAACGCTCGCCAAGCCAAGAAAATAATAATAGTTTAAGTTACCGAGCGACGAACGGAAGAAAGGCAAAAAGTTGAGGCAAAAGTTCAGTATGTTTCCTTGAATCAGTGATAAACCAATGGCGCAAATCACTGTTGCTAAGTAACGCAGGCCAGGGCACAGAACGCCAGCTAGCCGGGGAGCAAGAAGCCATAAGTCAACTGAGAGGTCAAGAAAACCGCTGTAACCGCAATTGAAACGGAGCATAGAAAAAATGTAAAAAAAGCTATAAGGAAGCGTTTGAGAAGAGAACACGGAAGAGAAGCGCTAATGCAACATAGGAAAGTTAGCAAAAAACTAAAAAGAAAGTTGGCAATAATAATGAACGACGAGCCAAATCCGTTATGAGACGTTATGCTTTCAAAATAGTAAAAATGGAAGAAAAGCCACTTAAGCTTTACTGGAAGCTTTCACTTTTAAAACGGTATAAACTACAAAGTGAACGAGTGAGAATATACTTAGAGTAAATTGGTGAGGCAAAGTGATGAGGAAACGAAAATGGAGGAGGCTCGCGCTATCAATAAATACTAAAAGCCATTAGCCACGGAAACTGAGCGGCAAAGCTTCAAAGTTAACACGGAGAAGGTCTGCAAAATTAGAAAACGCGTGGTGAGCTGCATGCGTGCGAAGCAAAAGGTAGAGGAAAATAAAAACAAATGAAAACACGGCATTCTCCACAATTGCAACGCTGTTATTCTTCTTTTTCTTCTTCTTAAACATGCCGCTAATGCGCTCATCGCTCATCACCTGTTCGCTTGCAATAACAGCATCTGTACCTGTGTGTGTGTGTGTGTCTGGGCGACTCATTGGGGTTGCAAAAAGTACAAAGTTCAAGTCAACATTTGAAAACAACGAAAAGACGCGCGCACATGCAACACAGTAATGCGCAGATAACTTGACTTAAGTAGTTTAAAACTGAGTGAGAAAGTTTCTGCTTTCCAAGCAATAACAAAAAACAATGCACGGCAATGAAAAAACAAAAGTGAAAAATGCGTCGGAAAGCAACTCACTACTTTTGGAAAACTTGCAACATCACTAACACAGGTAAGACAGTGCCACAAGCAGACAAATGAAGCAGACAGTGAAATAAGCACGAATTGCAACGAGAAAATAACAGCGTTTTGACTGATTGACTTAGTGTTTCGTGCTTGATGGTTTTTCTTAGGTGCATTGGTGGTTTATCCTTGTTGCAAGGCAGCTAAGTGATGACTGTGTGTTTGCTTATGCAATGCATAGCATTTCTGAAACTTTTCCCTTCCTGGGAATTCAGTTTGTCACTGCACTTTTCATTTTAAGCCCCATATCTATGAGTTGTTGCGAAAGATAGTTTAAGTTTGCTTTACAAATAATAATTAAAAATAACGGTAACTTCGTTGCAAAAGTACGTATTTTTTTAATATCAAGAGAGTTGTCGAAACCTTTTAGTTTTTAACTAAGCGTGGCTTTGAGGCTTTAATAAAAACCATAATAAATGGTTACAGCAACGTTTTTCACCAAGAAAAAAATGATACAGGATTTTTTGTACTAAGAAAGGTTCACAACACTATTGCATATGCGCCAGAAGACGAGTTGAACCACAAGTGCTGAACGTTTGTTTAAACAATTGGTGTAGTTTGTTCGATTCGCTGGATAGTAACGCTTGACGTATCGATAGCTACTCTGTGCTATCGATCTCTTTCCTTCCTTCTGGGTTTCTACCTACCATAGTATTATTTACTTTCTTATATTTAGCTGTATAGAACAATCTTATTAGTTTCTCGAAAAATGAAATAAAATTAAAATGATTTTCTACGAACACATAGCAATTGGACTTCGTTCCCGAAACGATATCTAATTTTCCATCTCAAAGTAACCTTTAGCTATATAGATTCTTATTCTTGTCTCGAAAAATAATTTTAAATGATTTTCTTCAAGCAATTCGTCTTAGTTTCGAATAATACTCAAGCTTTATCAAAAAGCTTTTTAATTTTTATCAGAAAGCCTTTTAAGCTTCATCAGAAAGCTTATCATACTTTATCAGAAACTTCTGATCGAGTAACTGGATTTCGTTGCCGAAACTATGGCTTACAAATTTCCCATCTCTAGGTTAGTTTTAGCTGTACAGATTCTTATTCTTGTCTCGAAAAATAATTTAAAATGATTTTCTTCAAGCAATTCTGCTCAGTTTCGAATTATACTCAAGCTTTATCAAAAAGCGTTTAAAGTTTTATTAGAAAGCCCTCTAAGCTTCATCAGAAAGCTTTTAGGCTTTACCAGAAACATCTGATATAGCTTATTCTTGTCACGAAAAATAACTCAAAATGATTTTCTTCAAAAAATTCGTCTTGGCTTTGAATTATACTCAAGCCTTATCAAAAAGCTTTTTAAGTTTTATTAGAAAACCTTTCAAGCTTTATTACAAAGCTTTTTAAGTTTTATCAAAAAGTTTTTTTTAGCTTTCACAATTTTGAACCAATGAACTACGTGAATTTTGACGAGATGTTTATTGGTACGAGTGAATGTACTTCGAAATTTTGTTAGGCAATAATTTCAATCTTCTATGATAATACTAACGAAAAACTTTTAACTATTGGATCGTTCACTAAGTAATTTCGTATTTTGTAGTGCAATTTAGGCACGGTTTTTTAAGTGTAACATGAATGATCACGTTAGACAAATTTAATCTTTGAGCATTCACTCGAGTTGTTGTTCAATAATTTTCACCCAATCAACGACTTTATTTTATCCACATTGGCTTCAAGACGTCTTCCAGGACGTGGTGCATCCCTAAGATCGAAAATGACGGAACGAAGTTTTGCAAACCAATTTTGCATTTGGCCTTCGGTCAACACATATTCACATAATTTTTGTCTTTCTTGAACTGCTAGTTGACAGTAAAATATGCCGAAAATGCTGTTTTCGATCTTCCATCTTCCAAAAAAATCTAGAATTTTTTTAAGAACAGGCCTTATTAAATCAGCTGTTAAAAATATAACGATAAAGCAGTTAAAAATGAAATTGGTTATTCTGCCGGATAATATAATACAATACTTTGACATTTCACTGGTCCACAATATGCATACTTCCATCAATGATTCACCACCACACACAAAAATAGGCAGTCTGCATTATTTAAATGATAAATACTTCCGCACATGGTGAATGCAACAATGTTGATGGTGGAGTATTTTTCAATTATTATTTGTAAATAATAAAATATCAACAGTGAGTGCCACAGAATAACTGACGACAATACGATTTTATATATGTGAAAGAAACTTGTCGAAAACAGCACAATGGCTTCGGTAAACATACAAGTATGAAAATCAAAACTTACATACGAGTCTATACATACATATATAATATGTATATGTATACAGCATATATGTTTGTGTTTATGCTCAGTGTAAACAAAGTTACGTATAAAATTGGCAACAAGTTAAATTTTCACAATATTGCCAATGTCAGTTGCTGTTGATCAATGGCCAATGGCGGCAATGTATTGTTGTAAAGCAACAATAATCGGCAAACAAGCCTTGCTGACGTCAAAAGTGATTCGTGCGTTAAATTAAAATAAATAAAATATTTTCAATTTACTGACTATTCTACGAGAATGGCGCTACAAATCGGGTCCACTGTTGCTTCAGCAAAAAATTGGTAAATATCACATATTGAACTGAAAAGTGAGGGGTTATTAAATTCCAACTCAGGCTGCTGTGGCAACTATTTTTCTTAGTTATGCAACTTTAAACAAATTATATATTGGGTAGTCGAAAAAGTATTTTCGTATTTTGTCAATAGATGTCATTGCGGTCGTATATCTTCAGTGTAACCAATCATATTGTGTCATAACATATATCGTTGGAAAGGTGAGAACCAAAATAAAATAAAAATCGGAGAAGTTGAAAAAAGTTACAGCTGTTCAAAAATGAGTGAAAATAACTAAGAAATTCGCTATATTTTGAAATTTTTCTATAAAAAAGGCTAGAATGCCACGCAAGCCACCAATGGAATTTGTGAAGTTTACAATGATTCGCTCGCTTCCGTTCTGGAAATTTCGATGTGAAAGATGCACTTCGCTCTGGTCGACCTATCGTTGGAAAATTCGATGAAATTATTTAAAAGATTGACCAGGACCGTCACATAAGCAGCCACGTCATCGCAAAGGAACTTAAAATTCATCTTCAAATGGTTTCGAACCATTTAAAAAAGGCTGGCTACAAAAAGAAGCTCGATGTTTGGGTACCACATGAATTGTCTGTGAAAAACTTAATGGACCGAATTAACTTTTGGTGAAGCTCAACTAATTGTCGCAAAGCCAGGATTGACGACTGGAAAGGAATCATCCACTTTCAGTTGCCCCAGCCTGGTTGAATGATTGATTCTCCATTTTACCGTCAACAACGTATGAGATGGTAGCAAGCAATCGAAAAAAACGGCCAGAACTGATCAATAGAGAGGTTTTCGTCTTCCATCAGTTCAACACTAGACGACACACATTTTGATGACTCGGCAAAAACTGGAAAAATTTGATGCACCCACCATATAACCCTGACCTTGCATCATCGGACTACCATTTGTTTCGGCCAATGCAGAACTCCTTTAATGGAGTAAAGTTGGCTTCAAGAAAAGCCTGTGAAAATTACTTGTCGCAGTTTTTCGCCGAGAAACCAGAAAAGTTTTACACTGATGAAATAATGTCTCCAGCGGAAAAATGGCAAAAGGTGGTCGACCAAAATGTAATTTTTTTGTTCACTATTGTTTATTATAAATATTAAAAAAATTAAGTTGAATTTTGATTAGAAATACGAAAAGACTTTTTCGACTATCCAATATATATTAAAAAACATATAATCAATACTCTGTTTATATATCTTTATACTTTATTTAATTATTACAACATAAATAATGCAACTTATTCGATAATAGTTGTCTGCAGCTGCTGCAAGGGACACAAAATTTTAGTATTATGTTATGGAAACCAAGCTTCCGTGCTTCACTTAAACACACAGCACTTCAAGTCCAACCCAAATACGCTTCCACTGATGCATACATAGCATCGCTGTACTCATCGTCCTCAGCGAATATATCGCCTTCTTCTACTTTGCCCAAATCATCTATAAATATGACTAGCATCAAGAAAATATAAAATAAATTCACTTTAATATACAATATTATTTGCTAACAACAAAATATCCAACAAAACAACCATACATACAAAAATTTATTACAACTAATAACTACTTCACAATTACAAAATAGAGAGAGTGCAGTAAGTACAGTGAGCACACAACATTGAGTACGTATACAGTGAACTTCGGTTGTATGTGTAGCGTGTGTGTACGAGTGTAATTTATGTGAGACGGTGCAGATTCTATAACACAGACATGGATCAAATGCTAAAGTTGTTTACTTGCACTATCAGGTCGCTGCTGTGGGAGTGGTAACTTTAAGTCACGATGTGGAGGATAATTTATATTCGCGGGCAGGTGTGGTTGATAGACGATCGAGGGGAGACTGTAAGAAAAGAGTATAAAAAGTTTTTTTACAAGAAAATATTGCCACCTAAAATGTAAAACAATGTATCATCAACAAATCGAAATTGAGTTTTTTATTGATTACAATTCACTACACGGTATCATCGTTCATATATATAGCATAAAATTTTCAGCTTCCGCTGTCCGATATAACCACTTTATAACCAATATGTAACCATTTTATAACCAATATTTAGCCAATATATAACCAATACATATCCACTATATAACCAATTTATAACCATTTCATAACCAAAACTCAAATTTTTTTTTCAATATACATATAAGTGGTTTCTATTATATCGTTTTTCTTTCGGCTGGAAGCTTATGAAAAGTTATGTTACGTTATTTTGCATTTTAGGTGACGATATATAAGTTCATGCACGCGCTCTCTTTAAAATGTTTTTTTTTTTTTATTGTATGAATATTTATGACCCTCACCTTGTTCTATTGGCACTTTTTGCTTCCTTCACAGCGGCCGTAATATTTTCTTTCTCTCTTTTGTTGATCGTCTCTGTATTCACGGCTTCGAGTGCCGGCGCCAAATTTGACTGCTCTTCGTTATCATTTTCTTTTCGTCTGCGATCCTCCATATATTGTCTGATCAGTAGATCCAGCTTATCATCAATATCGGTCACCTGGTTGTTTGAGTTCATTAAAAGTGGATTATTGAAAATTGAAAAAAGAAGTTAATAAATGAAGGCGGAAAGTAAGGCAGGTTTAAAAGCGTAGATTTACTTGTCTCTCCATTTTGACCACTCTGGAAGCTAAGCAGATTTTCGATGCATCCTTGATTTTTGGCGCACGCTTGCCGCCTAATATTAGATCCAATCTACGTGAAGGCATTTAAAAAAAAAAAACAAATTATAAAATTAAAGTATAAGATAAATCATTTTTTTTTTATAGATTTTTTTAAATATTTTTTGTCGGTTCTACGTAAGCAATTATTTTGTATTTTCGTCGAAGATTTTTTCGCGTAAAACTATAGAACCTTATTAAGACGTTCTACAGGGCCGAATAGATCTTAGTACGCGGTGCAAACCTCAATGAGTTTTAATTTTACCTCGCGTGTATATTCTTTACTCGCATCAACAGGTCCGCGTGACCAGCCGCATACTGTTCCAGTACATCTTTCACATCGTAGGGTTTCAAGGCTTCTTTGAATTTTCGACGGGCAACCATAAACTTAAGCTATGTGGGGAAAATTAAAATAATAAAACAAAACCAAAATTGTAATAAAGAAAAAATTTATTTTAAACTGTAATTAAAAGCCAAATTCAAAGAAAGAAGAAAAAAAGAAAATGTACATACTTATATACAATACAAAAAAGTTGAAATTTGATTAGAAATACGAAAAGACTTTTTCGATTACCTAATGTTAGAGCCGGTCGATTTTTTTCTATAAAATCGCATATGCCGGAAATGTTGTACGGACCGTTCTGAACAATTTTGCCTAAGAGACTATGGGTCTTACGTCGGTTTCAAGGGTCTGGAGCCATTTTTAAGGGAAATTTAAAAAATCTGAGTTATTGGCTGTATGGGAGATATGTGATATAGTTGTCCGATCTGACCGAATCCGACATATGATCAATAGAACATCAAAATGCACCTATGTATGTACTTAATTTCGTTCGGATATTTTAAAAACTGAAGAATAAATTTTTATAATCCCTAAAAAACTTCGACTTAAAAATCGCTGGCTCGAAACTGTTTTTAGACGTTTAGTCGCTTGGGCAAAGTCTTTTTGAATTATCCGCAGAAAATTTCTGGCATACAACATTTTTACGTTTTTTTTGGCTTCCAGTAAATCGACCCGCTATAATATATAAAATATATTTTTACGAAATTAAAATAAAAAATTATAATAAAAATATTAAAAACCTAATAATAACAATATTAATAAAAATAAATATATGAAAAATTTTGAAAAGTGTAGCAGAATACCTCTAGGCATATACTATAGTTACCATTCTTATAAATCTGATAGCGATTTTGTGTTTCTTCATCAACGTATTGCACTTTGGTGTATATTCTTCATCTGCAAAATAATACTAAGTACAAATTTTTTTTAAATAAAACAACTAACCTTGACTTTCGACAGATTTGTCATTGAAGACCGAAAGATAGCGACCCGACTTCGCTGACTCAATATGCACAATATCGGCAGGCGAATGTATGGTTTGGCTACGGCGACGGCGACTAGGCAAACGTCGCAAGGGGCTTTGAACTTTGAAGCTAAAGAATTGAAAAGAATGCTTAGCTGATGCTATCAAACATAAAGAAGCCACTATTTCTAAACTGCACTCACGAGCTCGTGGGACTTGGCATTTGTATGGGTATTTCGTGTATCTTCCATGTGGCCACGGCAGTAGAATTCTCATCTGCTGCATAATAACGCCAAGCGGACTGTATCAATGTGGCCGCGGGCTGATAGCGACTTATCATATGCTTTTGACGCTGTTGTTGTTGGACTTTCAAGGCAAAACCGCTGCCCAAGATGCCCTAAAAATAATGTTATAGAATGCAAAACAATAAAAAGCAAAGTAAAAGAAAATAAAGCGAAGGCCTTCAGGAACTCACCGCCGGAAGTGCAAAGAACGAATAGCTCAACAAAGTAACAATCGAACCGATGAGTTTACCCTGCCAGGTTATGGGCACTGAGTCGCCATATCCGATAGTACACATTGTTATCTGCAAGAAAAGTTGACAGACGCTGGCTCAAACTTCGGTACAGTGCTGCTATATATAATATTACTTACAACACCCCACCATAAAGCTTTCGCAAAATTGCTGAACTGCTCATTAACATCACGTTCAACCAAGTAAACCAGGAAGGAAGAGAAAGTGAGACCGAGAAAACCGATGTAGACTGATGTGAGTAGTTCCTGGAAAAAAAAGAAAGAGTTTACAAAAGCTTTAGATCTCGCTTTATGCTTTGAAAGCTTAGTATACCTGTCTATGCGCGTAGACAACGCTCCCCAAAAGTTTCCAGCTACCACCACGTCGATCCATGCGCAACATGCGCAAGATCTGAAAGAACCTCAGCGCACGCAAAGTGCTGGTGGCAAACACGCGACGTGGTGCACCCTGCGCCAAAGCAATCAGTGAGGCGGCAATGGTAATGAGGTCTGAAAAATATATTTAAAACTAAAACAACAGCAGACTCGTATAACCAAAGCTTAAAACCGACCTATGATGCAAAATGTGCCGGTCATGAATTTGAAGCGTCCCAGCAGACCCTGATAACGTGAGCGTACGCCTGCCGCCCATAACCTGTTAGAAAATTAGAAAATTCGTAAACGCAGCTCCAGACACTCCTTTACACAGATGAGTAAACTACTTACCGTACAATAAATTCAATCGTGAGCCAAAATACCACCAACACCTCCAGACGATATAAGGAAAATGATGCCTCTTTTTCATATTCGTTGATTGTGGCGAAAATACTTAAGGCTAAGCAGGTGAAGATCAAAATAAATCTGCGAAATAGGCGCGAGTGATAAGGGTCGTGAACATATTATTGAATTTGTGCAGAAAAAATCGTCAACTTACACCATTATGTGATAGGAGATTGCGAATAAACCGCGTGGACGCTCCAGAAAATTATAAATACGACCTTGTATGATCCGGTAGCGAGCATCACGTCGATGTGTACCGCGTGTGTAGGTAATAGATTTGCCCAACAGCGACATTCGAGGGATTACAAGGCGCTTCGTTGTGGGCCGATATTTTCTCTTACATAATCTGTTGAGAAGTTATAAAGAAAGAGAATGAATTTCAATGTAAATTTTTATTAAAGAAAGCTCTAAAGGAAACTGCTAATAAGAACTTGAGAAGAAAGGCTTAAAGAAGAACTAGACATCCGACTTTTCAAACGTAACTTCCAACTTCTTGATTTCAGAATAGTAGTTCATTTATACCTGTACTCAAAAATACATTTATAAGAATCCAAGCACAAGAGTGTTAATTATCCTGTTGAGGGATAGGTTGTCTTTCTTTTCTTAAGGGTTTACATGGGTTTACTGGTTTCAAAAGATCTAATTTTTTATTATCTTATTAAATTCTACAACACCTCTAGAATATTGTCCTAAACTTTCAAGTTCATCCGAGTTTGTATCGAAGTTACAGCCTTGAGCACTTGTGCGCTCGAGGCTAGCTAAGCTGAGTGCGCCGTCCTTAAACGCGATTTTCTCGAAACAGTGCTTTTGAAGTCGGTTGGCAAGATTTGTCGTAAACTACTTAATCGCTCTTCATGAAATTTTACACAGTTCTTTTAGATACAATTCCTAATGACTTGGATATAGGACTTTTTTTTCGATTACAACTATTTGAAAAACAAATATTGTCGCGATATTTTCACTAAAATTTTAATTTGTTTTTGTAAATATGTTTGCCAAAAATTTAATTTTCACTTTGTTTTTCCTTCGTCTAAGTTCTAAGTTAAGGCTTTTACTAAAACACATATTTTTCACTTCAGAAGATCCTGTAGGAGTTATTCTGCCAACGCGGGCGAATCTTTTTTCCGAGGGCTTACCGGAAATGGCGTCACAATGGCCGAGTTTAAAATATTTTCTTCCAAAAATGACAGAATTTATTTGTTAATATTGTATGTTTGTAACAATAAAAAAATCTAATAAAATATTTCAGTTTTTTTATGAGAAAAAAATTGCTGAAAACAGGCTATTTTTAACCCGAGGAAACCCATGTAACCCCTTAAGAGAACTTTAATAAGATGAGTGGAATCGAAGCACAAGAGAGTTAAATGTCCTGTTGAGAGATAGATTTGCTTTCCTCTCTTAAGTTTTTTATAAGGTTCTCAGGATATTTCATCTGCTTAGTCCACATGTGCATATATCATAAACGTGCTCAAATCAAAACCAGCTTAATATCTTAATAAAAAAATGTTCTTGAACGGCAAAAAACACCGAGATGTGGTATAAGATCGTTCTAGCTTTTTTGTTTCTATGGAATTCATTTATAACACATTACTTTCATTGCTTTCAGCTCAACATTCTTAAGTCTGAGAAGCATTTTTTTTGCCTAGAAACAACATTTTCACAGTTTTTATTAAAAAAAATCCTTCAAAACTTGCCCCAATTTGAAATCCTTATTATAAATATTGAACGCTTCATTATTTTCATCCATATAGTCAGCCATTTCTGTTAACGTTTTTTAGAATTAAAATTTATTTATTCTTCTAACTTAAATATTGTTGCTTGTTTTAGAAGTTAAGCTCGTAGTATTTTGAAGTTCATTTGTCAATTTTTAACAAAAGTTCTGCCCCACTTCAGCTCCTTTCAAGGCGCAATCCGAACTCTTCCTTTAACAAATTTCAATTTCACACACTGCAATGTCCGTTATTTCTACTTTCAAACTATAATCATTATGAAACTTCTTTCTCTTCACTGTCCGCAGTCTTTAAAGTTCAATGGTAAAATGAACTTATTGAAGGTAACTGTTACCATTATCCAACACCTAGCCTATAGTTTTTTTTTTTTTTTTTTTGCATACACACACCTTACAATTTAACCATCGTAATATGATATTGATATGACTACTTAACGCTGTACGGGTTTTATGACCCCACCAAACCCGTTCAGAGCCCGTCAAAACAGATAATTTCCACACATTTACCCAGATCACTGAATATGACATTAAAATGTTAAATAAACTTGAAAATAAGTAAGCAACAGTAAGCATTTTGTTATATTGAATTTTTATCTATTTCATACAGACAATTTTATTTCGCTTTTTTATTGTTTTTATAGCAAAAAAGAGGCGAGTACTTTATTTGCAAAAAAGGTTGGGTGGCGACGTTTGGTAATTTGAAAAAATTCCATCTTTGACATTTTAAATACATTTATAAATTTCTCTGCTCATCTGCCTGCATTTTTTGTTATAGTTTATGCGTGCTTTTGTTGTTGTGTTTAATTATATACGCTTTAATATATTTTTTCTTTCATTATTCGGTCAAGCAGATAGCGAGCTGTCAACGCTTTCGTATGTAACGGTAAAGGTTTTAATCAATGCAAATAATTTTGTAATCATTTTATGACAGCGATGATACAACTTTTTGAAAATATAAGCTGAAATTTTAATCGCTCCGCGACAGTGATATACTTACATACTTTCAATCGTGTGCATGTGTATAAGTAGCTACAAAGTGGGCAAAAAGCTTTGATTGACAGCTTCGAATAAAAAAACTGCTTTATGCTAATGTTTGGACTTCATTGATGTGCTAAATCAGTTTAATATTAAAGAAGGAAACTAAAAATAGTTAAATGCACGAGACTTAAAAGCGTCGCAAAACGAGTTTAGCAGTGTCAGTATACGGAGAAGGAGTTGGCTAAATACTAAAACATATATTGTACTAAATGAGAAACATGCATTTTCAATCTCTTGACTTGATTAAACTTTGGAGAGATTGATATGAAATCCAACTACGTTTGTGCGCCCCTAGTTCAGGCAATTAAACCTTCGAAATTAGTTTTTCTAGGCAAAAATTAAGCTAAATACTTAGTCATCCAAAAAAAAAAAAATTAAGCGCATTGCCTTTATATTTCAAGCTTTAGACTCCATTAACTTATATTAGAACATGTTATACACAGATTTTTAGTTTATCGCCCAAACTTCAGCCATTAATCGCGACAATGGTTATTCTCATCAATCCACAAGGAAATTGGAACTTTATACACCATATCAAGAAAGTATCGGGAATTCTTCATTTAAATCTCCCGCTTGTATGGAAGACAGGTACATTTTTTTTCCTAGGTTGGTATTTTACATTCAGGGTCTGTGTAGGGATAGTTGGGACATCTCTTAGAATCTCAGACCGAGCAGAATTAGGCCAAATTGAAGAAACTCAACTTTGTTCGCTACTTATCGTCATATATAATTTAATATTATTCGAATCCTCTTACTTTCTATATATAGTATATTTGTTGTAAGATTTGAAATATATTCTTTTTCGAGCGATTAAAAACTTTTTTTGAGGTTAATATTGCTCTTGTAAAACCAACCAGTTTTGAAGAGCATTATGTATAGTTTTATAAGCTTTTCAACTACTGATAAATTAAAATCTTTAAGGAGCTCATCCCGTTTAAAAAAAAAACGATTTTTTTTTTTTGGCATAAATCTAATCTAGAGATTGTTCATAGAACATGATGGTAAAGCAATTTTCTGAAATTGAAAGTAATGGAAGGTTAGAGGAGTGAGAAAGTAAGGCCTTTAGAGCCTAAGACCTACACACCTGACTTGTTTGTATCGAAAAAAAAAAACATTTTATAAATTGGCGATCAAGATATCTCAAAAAACTGTTCTACCGATTGCTTTACAATTTATTAAAAAATGTATGTGGCTTACTAGGATTTTAACCGTTTTTTGTTTTAATAAAAATGTAGTGGCAACAAATCATGAAATTTTGGATTTCAATGCCTAAAAGAATTCAAAAATATTAATTTCCAAGTTCTGTAAAAGATCCTTGTTTTGGCAATAGCCATCTATATAGAGATTAACATGGGAAGGGTTATACAAGTAGAGCTACTTATTTCAATAGCCTCGAAATGGATTATTATTTTTGTGTAGCCAGTCTGCGGGAATCATGGACGGAGTTTGTCTACCCTTTTTCTTCATGGATGTCAATGGCGTGATAAATCTCGCAATTAACAGAATAAATTTACTTTGAAAATAAAAAAAATACAGCTTAAGACTTAATATTTATGTAGTAAAAATTTGGAAGCTTTGTATTTCCATTTTATTATAAAAAATTCCGAAAAATCTAAAATAAAACGCTTGCTTTATTTTGCATTAATTGGAAAAATATATTTTTGAGCAGTCTTAAAATGATTTATCTATTTTGAGAATTTCTTATGAGCGATAAATGTACTCAATTTTCATTATCATTAAAATATTATTTGGAGTAAAAAAAAAACAATAAAAAATTTCTTGTCAGAAGTGGGATTCGAACCCACGCCCTCAGAGAGGACCAGAAAGCTCCATAGAAACCCGTCATTGAATGATAGGTAAGTTCGCACTTGAGTCTGGCGCCTTAGACCGCTCGGCCATCCTGACACATATTTACGCTTTGTCAAAGTGCGCACTTATGCTCAAAGTAAATGTTTTGTATGCCAATTTACTCATTGTTTTCTCATTATTATTCCTTGCGCCACATTTAATAGCGCATAATTGTAGCTGCTGAAATATGACTCATAAATGTTCGGTAATATTTGCGGCCAATAACACTCACAATTAAAATTGGCATGAGCTCTAATAAAAATAACTTAATTTAATTAAAAAGGTGAACAATTAAGTAATTTGGAGAGAAACGTAATATTAGAAACAAAGTTTTTGAGTATTATTATATACATATGTATGTATATAGTATATAGTAGATATATCTATATGGACGAATTTATATATATAAATATGTATATACATATATTATATGTATGTATATGTTATAAACAAACAAACAAAAATGAATAAATTATTTCATATACCATAAATTAAGTGACTAATAGATTTCGATCCAAATTATTTTCGTTTAAATATACACACATCTTATAAGACTCGAAGTAAGGCCATAAATCTTGCAACAAAACACATTGCCACTGCCACACAGTGGGTTAATAGCGAGATGCATACATATACTTAGATACATACATACATACATACACACATATGTATATGTAGATACGTATGTTCTTAAATGTTATTTCGCGAGCGAATTTTCCAACACAAATAAATTGGAATTTAGAAAAAATCTAAGTATTTATATATTATATCAAATAAAATTAAATTGTCACTCTTATACAGCCGGTCGGCTATGGATTTGTGCCAGCCGTCGCTCTCAGCGACTAACAAGTGATTTGAATTGTGTGTTTTCAGCGTATTGGTTTGTGTGTCTGTGTATAGTATGTGAGTTTATATGGAGCGTACATGGGGGTGTATGGAGCGCACACGAATGGCGTGCAAACGGTCCGGAGACAGCTGATTATGGCGTTTTCTTGGGGGTATAAAAAGTGCGACGGAAATGCTTTCAACGCATTACTCGACAAATCAAATTAAATAAATACCTAGGTGAACAAGTATCGAAAATAATAATAAATAATAAAAGCTAAAACTGTTAATAAAAGTACTTAAAAGCAAATAAAAGTAGAATTTATTCAGTGTTATATATGATTTTTTTTTTGTTTTTTCCTTTGAATATTTGGAGAAAATAAATTTTCAAATAATTAACAATAATTATTATTATTTGAAAATTCAAATATTTAATTGAATTTTTCAACTTAAGAATATACGAAAACAGCACAACAAGTGTTTTCCTCAATCGATTTGAAATTCGAACTATAATAAGTAATTTTAATTATTATTTTTTAAATTAATTAAATTGTCAAACAATTTTTTATTTGAAATACTTTTAATTTTGAGTAATTTATAAAATTATTGTTTTTGAATTAAATATTTTTTAACAATGAATAAAATTTAAAAAAATTTAATTTTGAGTAATTCATAAAATTTTTAATAAATCATAATTTTTTTTTCGAAGTTTGAATTTTGTTTTTGTGTTCAAATTTGTTTTATATAATTATTATGGAACTATTTTCTTTTTACTTGATATGTTTGGCTAATTATAACTAAAACTTGAAATAAAAACACTTTTAGAGTATACATATGTATTTCGTTAAAGAGCAAAGGGAAAAATAAAAAAAAATATTTTTTCTTTAGAATTTTTTTTTTTTATTTTTTTCAGTTTTTTGAATTTAAAAATTGTCAAAGTTTTAATTTATTTAATCCAATTAATTTTAATTATTTTTATATTCTTTTTGTCAAATTTTGTAATTTAAAAATTTGAAAAATTGTCAAAATTTTATTTTTTTATTATTACAATAAAAAAATGTTTCTATTAAACTAATACAATTATTATTAAGTTTGGCCTTATCCCTTATCAAAAACATAGTTAAACACATTTTTTAAATTTTAATATACATACATAGGATTGTTTTAAATTTATAATTTTTTTTAATATTCGAAAAAAAAAATACACATAATAAAAAAATATTTTAATTACGCTTTATTTTAATTAAGGCCAAACATAAAAAAATTATTAAAAAATTTATAACTATGGCAAAAAAATATAAAAAACATTTCAAAAAAATGTTTAATATTTTATTTTTAATTTTAATATATGTAGTTATTTATGTATTTAATTTTTTTTTCTTTTTAATATTCTAAAAAAAATACAAATAATAAGGATCTAAATCAAAATTTCAATATTTTTACATATTATAAAATTTATTTTTTGTTATATATTCGAATTTGATTAATTTTTTTTTAAATATTTTATTAAATTTGTTTCTAAAATTTTTTTAAATGTTAAAATTTTAAATTTTTTTTGTTTGTTTAGCCTCAATTTTTGAAAATTTTCAATATATTTTAATATTCCGAATAAATTTTGAACATTTTTAGTAACATTTTCATAAGCAGACGTAAAATATCATTAAAAATAAATTGTACAAATCAGTTTAAAATCTGGAAACTGTAAAATTTAATTTTTTTTTACATTTGGATAAAATTCAAAAGATAAGAATTAAGTCAAATTTCTTAAAGCAGTTGTAAATAAAAATATTTCAAAATCCAGAAACTAAAAAGTAAAAACTCCATACAAATTCACAAACAACAATTCACCTGCAAAATTAAAATTGACTTTCGTAGATTTATTACACACATAACGTCTCTATTTATAGCTGGCCACCTACAAAGGCCAATTATATATAGCACCGAAAGCATGCGTCCAAAATACTTGCTAAAATACTTAATATGCTCTACTATAGACTAAGATTTTCGAACATAATACCACTAATCAAATGCTTACCTTTTGAGCGCCAGTAGAATGTCGCAGCGTTTTAGCGAGCTATGAGATTAGTATTCGCACAAAAGCGTGTCTTTAGTTTTTCGCGCCAATAATATACGCTTCAACAGCCATCCACCACACAATGCCTAACTAAATCTATTTACATATCTACGTAGTAGGTGTGCGCCCAATTTTACACGCTTCGGCGAAATTGTTTTTTAATTTAATAAACAAAACAAAAAAACAAGACAAAATGCTACAACATTAACTTGTATTTTGCTCGCTTTTCCGAACTACTCACTTGTTTTGGTGCTGAAAACTCAAAACTATATACAAAACGTCTTTGCCACAAGCAAATTTCAATAATATGCTCACAAAATGCTACACACAACAAGTCAATTGATCGGCGTCACCTAAGGCCATTAGCAACAACAGGCGAAAAACACTCTCAGCAAGTGCCTCAACAACGAGGAGACGGAGACACGACGCATCGCCTCCTCCATACGGACCAGGCTAACCGGGCAGCCAGGCACGCGGGCAGTTGGGCGGTCAGCGTTAAGAGCTAACAAGCCAGACGCCGAAATAGAAAAAAATCCTAATAAAAGCAGCAAAACATAAATAAATACGTACATGAAATATTTAAATATTCATTGTACAACCAAACAAATGTACTATACTTCGCAAAGATAACAACAACAGTAATAGGTTGTGTCAGAAAAAAAATTTAGGAGTGTGCGGGTGTAAGTAGTACTCAGTGGCCCACGCACCCACATTTTTTTTTGGAAAATTGCTTGTTTTGTCATCACCTTTTTGTTATTGCACAGAATGCTTGATTTGTTTTGCTTGTATTTTACAGTCTATTTTGTGGTTGTCGGCAAAATAAAATTAGCAATATTTATGCATACAAAATATGAGTCGCAAAAAACGTGGAGAAACGGATTTTCCGGATCTATTGTCACGTGGTACTTTTTATATAATCTTGAAACGAAAATGTCTTGGCAATATATTTTAAAGTATTTGAATTCAATAAAAAAAATTCTTGTCAGAAGTGGGATTCGAACCCACGCCCTCAGAGAGGACCAGAAAGCTCCATATGAACCCATCATTGAATGATAGGCAAGTTTACACTTGAGTCTGGCGCCTTAGACCGCTCGGCCATCCTGACAGATATCAGTTAGATGACAAAATACATATTTCAATATAGATAAAGTTAAGTTCTTGGAAATTCGGACAGACATTTTTACTATACTTAGTTGAAAATTATTAAGCATATTTCAATTATCTTTGTTATTTTCAACAAAGGTAATTTATGAAATATAAATAAACTGTGCAACTTTTTTTTAATTGTGAGCACGTGCATTATCTGACCACATACTGTTTATTGCGACATCTAACGACAATATGTTTGAAAATTACAATTTTTTAGCAAAGACTGCAACCATAAGAAAGCGATGAGCCATTCACAATAAGGTTTGAAACTGAAATTTCAATTACGGCTTCACTTAAATAATATATAAACAAAAGCCAATCAATTCCCGCAGTGCTTCTTTCATATGGCTGACCAGACCGACTTCGTAGTACTGATATTAATTACGTAGATCCTGGACGATGATTTCGAGCTCTATATTTACTCGGTTGCTTAAAAGAAAGGTGGTGAATGACCCATCATTGGGTTTATCATGACGAATTTGGAACCCTTCAACAACTAGCTGGATTTAGTAAAATTCTCAACATTTGTAGATCTGTCAATCTCTATCGGTTAAGGGATGCTCTGCATTATGCTGGTTCTATTAGGTTTGAGCACTGGAAGTCATAGAAAATGTGCCAACTCAATCGACTAAGGTCTGCTCTGTATTCTGCTGATTTCACTTTACCAAGTTTCTGAAGATAGGTTAGTAGGGATAAGTACCCTGTGTTGAATTACTTGCTCAGTATAAGCTTTAAGAAACTGATTCACTTATAACCGGAGCTATTACTGTAAAAATATCAGATTATTAATCTTAGCATAGGGAGTCTACTGACGGGAGCTCTGAATCAACTCTTGTTTCCGACAGTCAGATCACTGCAATGTCTTTCAAGCAGAAGTGGCTGTGTTCGGCTCTGGTTGCCTAGAACTCATTTATTTATAAATTTTGCTTATCCTAATTCATTGATTCACCACAGAAAAAGTTGTGTTGTATACACATATGTATCTACTGTATATAACGACACTATGTAGAGATATCTTAATCATAAGTGTTCTCAACGCCATACTATAATTATTCCTTACCTTTTGATACCTAGGATCATTTGTGATCATTTATATAGTCAGTGATATAGTCACAGATATATTTCTCCGCTGTGTGGCTTATTTACAGGCCTTAAGCTCGCTGACAGTGTGCTCAAAGCTAGCCAATGAGTGCATTAAATCACTACCATTGCATCAAGCTATTTCCATATGAAATTTCTGGATGCCTGGCCACAGCGGAATCCTCGGAACTTGTAAAGTCATGAGCTAGCAATATAAGGCACCCATACCAAAATCCCATCAGGATAGGAACGAGTAGGAGTTCTTTTGTCTTTGTGCATTCAAGCACAGCGCTCGTCTCAATTTAGCAATAAACACTTGACGGATTGCAAAAGCCTTCTAGCTTATTGTAGAACATAAAAAGTCCATTGAACTGCTATCTCTAAGCAAGGCTCATATCGCCGCTTTGATAGGCGCCTAAATGAACACTGTCCCCCCAGCATTTTTGCTGTGAGGCTAATGAGGAAGATGAGGTGGAAACATCTAAGCACTTTCTCCTCCACTATCCAGTTTCCGCCAAAGTAAGGATGAAGCATCTCGGTTGCCATACTTTTACGAACCCGGCGAATAGGCTGGAATAAGATATAAACCGTCTCAATAATTTAATTCCAATCGTTCAGTCGATATGCGCCAATTTTCACAAGTGTCTAGAGTAGTCCGAGTGGCATTATTAATAACCTCACGAGTAATCAGCCATTTACCTAACCTAAACTAATACTAAATGGATCGACCACCATTTATATCGCCCCAAGTTTCTCAACTTTATGAATTAGGAGCTGCAATAATGTTAACATTGTATTTATTTAAAAATTTATTTTTGTGAGTTTAATTGCCAATCTTTACAATAATATTAAAAAAAAAATATAACTACTCTTTTAAAAGAAGCATAAGTAAAAAAAAATTTTGTCAGAAGTGGGATTCGAACCCACGCCCTCAGAGAGGACCAGAAAGCTCCATAGAAACCCATCATTGAATGATAAGCAAGTTTGCACTTGAGTCTGGCGCCTTAGACCGCTCGGCCATCCTGACACTTATTAATATCGTGTCAAATGGCATATACAAGCGAGTGCTTCACAGAAAGCAAAAAAAGTATTATGTGACCTTTCTATATAAATAAAAAAGTTAAAAAAAAACAGATGCACAGAATACGAGTTTCAAAAATTGGTATTTATAATATATTAAATTATCTATTGATGGAGCAAAATCGTGGTCTACAGTGTTCGCACACGTTACTTCCATTTGCTTCTTTGTTATAACTTTGTCATTCATATCTGTTGTTAGTTGTGTTCAAAACTGTTTTTTGTTGTGTTGAGTGATTTCTGTATAACAGTTATAACAATTTTGCGTACTAAGATGTCATTAAGTTGCTCTTAGGTCAAATAGTTGATATATATCCCATATGGTCTAGTGGCTAGGATATCTGGCTTTCACCCAGAAGGCCCGGGTTCGATTCCCGGTATGGGAAGATTTTTTTTAAATTTGTTGACACTATCACTGAAGTCGGAATTTTACATTATTCTTTAGAAGTGGCTCTTTATATCTTTTACTCTTTATATCGTTTATCGAACGTTGGACATACGTGAACCGTTACGCACTTCGTAATTTTCTTTATGAGATATGAAAGGTCTGCTCGCAAATTGAAGACATTTATCCGTGAAAATGAATATTATATGTATGGTAAATCCATCACGATAGAGGCCTTAAAGGGAAAATAATATATTGTACAAATATTTCTCGACAAATTTCACCAAAGTGAATCGGTACGTATTTATTGAATCTTTAACGTCTATGCAAATGGTTTATATTTATGTACATTTGACCTATATATTTACTAAAACGACATACATATATGTATATGGACTGATCCTATTAACATCAGTAAGTAGTGTTAAATGAACCTCGGCGCTTATTATAATTTACCTCTGGAAATCAGGTTCAAAGTCACCCCTTAGAGCGAGAGTTTGGCCGTATTACAAGCGATGCTGATGGTTAAGGGGTTCATGGGCTAACGCGTTTCAAAAAATCGAATTTTTTATTGCTTTATTAAATTCTACAACACCTCTCCTAAATTTTCAAGCTGATTCAAGTAATAGCTTTGGAGATACAACCTTGAGAAGTTGGCCGCTCGAGGATAGCTATGGAGTCACTTAAAACATTAAACGCGTTTTTCTCGAAACTGTGTTTGTGAAGTCGGTTGGCAAGATTTCTCGAGAACTACTTAACCGATCTTCATGAAATTTTACACAGGTCTGTAAGATACAATTCTTAAAGACTTTGACGAAGATTTTTTTCGAAATACATCTATTTAAAAGAAAATTGTCGGGAAATTTTCTCAGAAATTTTCATTATTTTTGTAAAAATGTCTGCCAAAAATGCAATTTTAAGTTCTTTCCCTTCATTCAAGTTCTAAGTTAAGGTTTTGAACTAAAACACGAGGGGTTACCGGAAAAGGCGTCGCAATGGTCTAGTTTAAAATATTTTTTTTCCAAAAATTTCAGAATTTCTTTGATAATAGTGCATGTTTGTAGAAATAAAATATTTAATTTTTTTATGAAAAAACAATCTTTAAGGTAATTGCGCTTTATTTTAACAGAAATTCAAATCATCTTATAAAGTCCAGTGTATAATGGTTCTACTATACGAAAACACAAAGCGAGGTGACGATATACATATATGATTCTTGTGATTTCTGAAGAGATCTTCACAGCCAAATCATTCCAACTATTTTTTGCCATTGTTGAGTATGATATCCTGAGTATCGTATTAACATAACTGAATAACTTTCAATGTAAAACGTCCTTCGTCAGCGTGGTGAGGCCTTTCATTGTAAAAATTGGTACATACTATATTGTGGTTTCAAAATCTTTCGAACATAAAAATTTTAGGAAAAATATTTCTCCCCGGCGGGGAATCGAACCCCGGTCTCCCGCGTGACAGGCGGGGATACTGACCACTATACTACCGAGGACACACTTCAATTTTGCAATATTTTAGCAATTTATTATTAGTCAAAGGATTTCAAGGATAATTACCCACGCTAGGCTACGCATGTTGGCTACGTAAATATTTCCGTGTTTGTGTGCGATGTATTAACAACAATAAGGGAGGATTTGAAAGAAATGACATTAAGATTTCGATTATCTTTGTAAAGAGTATGGAATTTTTCTTTATTGCTTTTCTTTTACTTAAGAAATGTTTTAACTGTCGGGTTTAATAAGAAGATTATATTAAATTTCTTTTGCTAGAACTCTCATTGTTCCGCTAAATTACTTTCTATAGCCTTTCTTTAGCATATATTAAAAGATTCATTTCAAAAGCAAACCATAATCAATGAATGACATTAATCGTACGTGCCACATGCTTTCCGGTATGCGTTGTAGCATGTTGCAACGCTTTAAACTAAAAGTCATTCATTTGTGGCGCGATCGCAGCAGTCAACCGCCGCCACTCAATTATAATAAACACTGAAGCGCTCAAGATCGATGCCGATCAATGAACACGAACCATTGTGAATGGTGGTAGAATAATGAATGGAAAACTCTTCTGACTGAAAAATGAATATTATAATGGTGATAAGTTGGCTAAAAGGCTGGTAATAACACATTTTAGTCTGACATATCACGATCACTTAACATAACATAAGTTATGAAAAGCACTATTGCAAATAAGTATTAGGATATACCTCATTTTTTTTTTACTTTAAAACCAGAAACTTGCCACAGTTTATGAGAAAATCGGCTTGATGACATTCACAGACAGTAACATGCAGGTTTAAGTGATCTTCTTCAATTCGACATACATATGCATATGTCTCATGTTGCCACACCTTTTGCAAAGTGACATATAAATATTTATATCTCGACATACATATTTATGCCTTGCCATGCAGCTCTGCTCTGCCCCACTCTATTATTACTTGTAGAACGTGTTAGTTGATCGTAAGTAAGCTGTGAACGCAAGCACTATGATCAAGTTAAAAGTTGGCCATAGAATTTGCACTGTCTGCTCTTCAGTATGGTACGCTTGCTGAGCTTAGTCGTTGATCTTTAAAGCTTTTGATAGCCGCTGATCTTCATCTTAACTATTTCTGGCGATCTTGTTTACGCGTCGAACGTTCGATCGATGGGCTTGCACACTTGTATATTTTGAAAAGAATCAAGGCGTTGCTTTATGCTAAAAGTGTCTAGCGTTGCAGCAATAAAATGCAATGAAACCCTGCAACTGCCTATTATTATGCGCCATTCGACAGCGCCAAATATTCTGACAAGCGAAGCTGAGAGAACTTGTTTGTGCACAAAACCAATTTCGCGAGGTCAGCTAGATTTGTTGGTGAATGAATGCTGCGAGTCTGAATTTGAATACAATACAATGTGCATGGAATTTTCATAGAATTTAAAGAGATGGGAGGGAAATATGGTAATCATAAGTAAGTATATGGTGGCTGGAGGAATGTTTGGTCCGATTCTGGTCTCCGCGATCATCTAGAATGCTTTAGAACAACTTAAATCAGTTTATTTAGTAAAACGTGTTCTAAGGTTTCGATATTAAAGATGCACCTCGCTCTGGTCGACTTATCGTTGAAAATGTCGATGAAATTATGGAAAAGATTGACCAGGACCGTCACATAAGCAGCCATGACATCGCTAAGGAACTTAACATTCATCATCAAACGGAAATTTAAAATAGGCTGGCTACACGATGTTTGGGTACCACATGAATTCGTCTTATCGTTTAATGGACCGAATTAACATCTGCGATTCTTTGTTGGAACGAAATGAAACCATTTATGAAGCGAATGGTAATAGGAGACGAATAGTGGATCAAATACGACAATAATGTGCGTAAAAGATCATGGTCCAAGCGTGGTGAAGCTCAACAAATAGTCGCAAAGCCAGGATTGACGCCTCGAAAAGTTATGCTGAATGTTTGGTGGGATTGGAAAGGAATCATCCACTATGAGCTGCTCCAGCCTGGTTGAACGATTGATTTCTACATTTTACTGTCAACAACTGATGAGATTGAAGCAAGCAATCGAAAAAAACGGCCAGAATTGATCAACAGAAAGGGCTTCAACTTCCATCAGGACAACGCTACACCACACACATCTTTGATGACTGGGAGACAAAACTTGGAGAGCTTGGCTGCGAAGTTTTGATGCATCCACCACATAGGTCTGACCTTGCACCATCGAACTACCATTTGTTTCGGTCATTGCTGAACTCCCTCAATGAAGTAAAGTTGGCTTTAGAAGAGAAGCCTCTGAAAAGTACTTGTCGCAGTTTTTCGCCGAGAAACCAGAAAAGTTTTACACTGATGGAATAATGTCTCTAGCGGAAAAATGGCAAAAAGTGGTCGATCAAAATGGTACATATTTGGTTTATTAAAATTCATTATAAATATCAAAAAATAAGTTAAAGAAGAAATACGAAAAGAATTTTTCGACTACCCAGTAAGTTCAAGATATATAAGAAATGCAGCGATGTTTCGTTACTGAGTCCATCAGTGGCACTGAGGTCCCCATATTAGGGTATCTACGAGCTGCCAGATAAGTTTTATATTGAGAGAGAGATAGAGAGTTATCAAATCTAACGTGTAGAAGTTCGATGTATCAATTGTTAAAGGAATCAGATCTAGTTTAAAGGCGTGTCATATGGAAAGTAGGCCCCTTCCTTTCATTGTCAAAATATGACATAATAATGCCAAGGAAGTGTTATCTACCAAAATTTGGTTAAAATTGGTCGAGCAATTACTGAAACATGAAATTCCACAAATAAATGGGCGGTGTAACGCCCATTTCCTTAATTTCATATTATTTCATATTCTTTTAAACTTTGTAGTAAAATTGAGTGATTTCGACGTTGTGGATCAGCCAGTTATTTTGCCGCTAAAAATTTTCAAGCGCTAGAAGGGGGAGGTCTGATTATATGGGCGTTGCTATTAACACACTTCACGCATTTAGCGCCATATCATGAAATACTAAATGCCAATGTTCCCATCAGAAGTTGCACTCATTAAAATTCCCAATTAAATTCAAGTTGCAACTTCAACTAGGCGGTGCTGCCACAAGTTATCCCATCAATATCCACACATGCCGGCACAGAAATGCAATTTGTTGAAACGATCTCTTAAATATGGCCATCAATCTTCTTCTCATACACGCAAACACACATACACATACATACATACATACATATGTATTGAAGACACATGAATATGCATGTGCGCCTAATCCCAGATTGGCATTCTGAATATTATCTATGGAATATTGAACTGGTTGCCACCAAAAACAAAAAAAGCAATAAAAACGCACAAAAAAAAAAAAAAAACAAACTTATGTTGCAAAAAATTAGCGAACCGCAAAATACTAGTTCAAACCGCTTGTCAATTGTCACCATTACAAATGCTCCAGAATTTACTAATCTACAAGCAGACATGTGTCTTGTGCCTACGAACTACCAGCCAGTAAACAGTGGCGGTACGTGTTGCAGCTTGTGGGCGCACATGTTTTGTGGCAAGCTCATACATACATACATACATATGCACATATATGTATTAGTGTCTTATTTTACTTTTTCCCTCATTTGTTCCATTAGCGTTGTTTCACAGCTCCTTATTTCTCTCGCCATTTGTGCGAAGTTTTCCGTGCTATCATGCTGGCTGTCAGTCTGCAGCGCTTTAAATGGCTTTCTTTGCCACAGCCAGCTACAAATGCAGAATTGTCGTGTACTTATTCCTTATTCTACTCATATGTAATAAGCTTATGCGGTCACTTGCTCTTTAAATGGTTCAAATATGTAGGCCAGCCAGTGCCATTTCAAGACTAGTTTTAGCCAAGAACTATTAAATACACTTGTGTTTGTGTGTGTGGATGTGCGTGTGTTGCATTGGCCGTGCTTGATATTTAGCGCTAGCGCATCTTTGGCAGCTGAGATTGATATGTGTCTCCGAATACAGAAAATCTAGTGCGAGTATAGAGAATAAGCACACACTTGCATGTATGTGTACATGTGTGCGAATATGCACATATTTGTATGTGTGGTAGCATAAATATGGTGAAGTCAATAGTTGGTGTGCAGGCATACATATATATTTTTAACTATTTAATTAATTTCGAAAAAAAAAAAAAAAAAAAAAAATTTATAAAAAAATGTTATTTATAAAAAAACTATAATTGTTTTTTTAATTTATTTATTTTATATAATTATTTTTTTTTTATTCATAACTAATATTAATATTTCAATGCATTAAAAAATTTATTAAAATTAAATTTCTAAAAAACAATTTTTTTTTAATTTTGATTTAAAAATAATTTTTTAACTGCAACAGTTTTGTTAAACTTTATTGTTTAAAGATTGGATGGAATCTCATGTGTAAAAAATATATATAAAAGGTTATCCTTTTTCAGGTTCCCTACGCAGGCATCAAATAGTCGATTATCATGGCGCGATAACGGTCGGCATTGATGGTTATGTTCTAAAGGCCATCATTTTTGAAGAAATATGGACTGATGATTTCACCGGCCCACAAACCACATTAAACCGTTGTTTTTTCTAGATGAAATGGTAGCTCTTGAATCTCTTCAGGTTGCTCTTCGTCCCAAATGTGGCAATTTTGCTTGTTTACATACCCATTGAGACAGAAAGCTGAATAAAAATTGGCTCGAATACGTCGGCTCTTCTTGGAACTTTTCAAGATCCCATATTTCGAAGCGATGTCGCTTGGAAAGGTTAAGCGGCTCAGCTCTTCCACAAGCTGAATTTTGTACGCTTTCAATTTAAGATCTCGTCATAAAATGCGCCAAGTCGTTCCATACATCAGTAAGAGCTGCTGCGAATGGCTCCGAATCGACTGTCCTAGGTCTTCGTGTACACTCTCAGCTACGGCCGCTATATTTTCTTCATTGCATGTTGGGTGTGGTCCATTCGGTCGAATAATTTTCAATAAGAAATGAATAGGTCTTAAGTTGGGAGTTGGTGTTGGGAATACAGGGTTTGTCCGGAAAGTAATAGGATTGATTTTCTTCCGCCGCGATTGTACTTCGGAGCGTGCTCGTACCGACTGGATTCGGTAGAGGCCGTTTCTAGCTAACGAACAAGCGGCTGGTCAGTTGTCTCCGAGCACCTAGAGAATCAGGACAAAAATTTTCGCACGAAGTGTTTCTGTGAGTGGTGCAAGCCGAAAATGCAGCGTTCGTTAAATTTCGAAATCGGACCGTCGACTAAACATTCGTTCAATTGCCCAGATGTTAATGGCCAATTGAACATGCGCAAGGTGTGCCCGAAGTTCTCACTGACGACCAGAAATTGCGCCTTTCTTGTGAACAGATGTGGCCTCTCCGCTCTTTTTTTGTTTTCTAGCCTGATGAGGCCGATGAACAGAGGGAATCCAAGCAGCATGCACCACGGCTCTCAAGGCTGTTCAGGAGAATGCCTTCCGCGACGCCTTCAATGCTTCCAAATCGCGCTAGCAGCGCTATTTTAAAAGTTTTTAAAGAATTGTTGGTTGGTTCAATAAATTTTTTAAATCGACTCAATCCTATTACTTTCCTGACAGACCCTGTATATCACTTTATCCCTAAACAAGCTATGGCCACATACTGTTATGCTCTTTGAATGCTTTTTGAAACCAAACCACATTCATTTGTGGCATCATTTGTAGCTTCTAACAAACACAGGAGTGTGAACGGTAATATTTTCATTGCAATTGTCAACTTACATAATCCTAAAAATAGTGAAAACTTGCAATTAAGTTCGGCTTACTGAAAATAGCAACAACTACAAACCAACTTTGCCAAATTGCACTCAAACACGAACACTGCAATGCAACCAAATGCCATTGAACACACTTGGGAAACGCTGAATTTCCTGCAACAATTAATTTGCACTTAAATTGACGTGTTTGCGACAAATCAACAGCGAAATGCGGGGCCGGTTGAAAATCGCGAATGCGACAGAGGAAAATAGAAACCCAAAACCAAAAACAAAAAGGCAGACTGAAACAAACATTAATTATCAAAGTACATTTGTCGCAAATCAAAGCGAATGCGAGCAAAAAGTGAAGACAAAACAAACCCAAATGAATGCAGCGCAAAGCCAATACAGCAGAAATCAAGATCATACAACAACAGCAACAAAAACAAGCTGCTTTGGCAACACTCCAACTCCAAACAGCGGCGAGCAGCGAGTTGGAGCCAGTCGGCCGCTGCAAGAAGAGTAAAATAGTAGCAAACAAAGCCATAAGCAACTAGCTGAGCCTCCGATAGCTGCTAGCTGTTAGCTGCTGCAGCAGCAACAACAAGAGCAGTCACAGTCACAGCCGCAGCAGTCGCAGAGCAAATTCATTGACTTTGTGCGCCGCAAATCTTCGCCTTTGAAGCGCAGCTTAAATCAGTCTTCGCAGCAGACTAAAACCGTGTGGACGTTTCCGAACCAGCGAGCGCTTCAATGTAAGTTCAACGAAGTTTCGCGTTTGCCGGGAGTTAATGTCAATAATGAAAAGTAGGGAGAGCGTACCTTAAAGTAGCGCTTAACGCCTCACAATGGTCTGCACCGTTGCGCTATTGTTGCGCCGCTGTAGCTTTTTGTACGTATATCGGCCGTTGTGAATTTTCGTACTTTGCCCGGCAGCGACAACAAGCAGAGGCCGGCACGCATGTCTAGTGTTAATTTTCGCCACTTTTTTCGCTGGTTTTGCGAGTTATGAGCACTCGATGTACATGGTGTCACGCTGCGCTTGAGCGTGTTGAACGTGATAACATAAAGTGATTGTGTTGTGACAAATTTTGGACTACCGTTACCGTTACAATGCGTCGGTGTTTAGCTTTCAACTTTGTTTGTGTGTGACTTTTAGTGCTTGCCTTTGAATAGCGAAGACTTGGTAAATAAAAAAAAAAACAAAAAAGCATGAGAAACAGTGTGAAACTATGTGGGCTTAAGTCACAAATTATGTGTTTCGTGCAAAAAGTTTATAAAAAACAATTTAAAAAGAATAAATTTCTCAAAAAATAAAAAGGTTTTGTGATTAAACTCTCATTTTATGAACCACCCTGTATACGCGCTCATCATTTGTTATAAAACTGTTTGGAAATCGTTAAGACGCAGTGAATTTCTATAAGAAAGACCATTCGTCTTCTACATCTTCTGGTATCAATCAAACCTAACCTTAATGTGTAGAGATCACTAATTTTTTAGTGTTTCATATAAGCTTAATTTGTTTTCAACTCTATGTCGGTTCAGTTGAATGGTTTTCTTACAAGAACATCAGTCCACGACAGAGAAATAGATTTGAATTCAAGACCTTATATCAAATTTTAAGCCAATACTAAGAAAAATAAGCGTTGGCGAGAATTTTCTGAAGTTCAGCCCATAATATTTATGTACAAGGTGCGTTCCAAAGAAAACAGCACTTAAAAAAAAAAACAGAACAAATAGTTTTTTCGGCAAAATCAATTTATTTTATTCATGTTCTCTTCAATGGTCCAAAAGCATGTCGAACGTGTGTTTTAGCTCGGTGGTCGGTATGGCCGCCAGTATGCCGGTGCAAGCCTTTTGTATGGCCTCTACGTCTTCATAACGCTTTCCTTTCATGGGCAAATACATTTTTCCGAAAAGAAAGAAGTCGCACGGAGCCATATCGGATGAATACGGGAAGTAGCTAATGGTTAAAATGTGATTTTTGGTCAAATAATCGGTCACAATGATGCCTTCGAATGTTGGATTCTGAGCAATTTTTGGTCGTCAGTCAATTTGTGCGGAATAAACCGTACCTTTCGTAACCCAAATGTTCGGTCAAAATGTGATAAATCGATGTTTTGGAGATGTTCCATTCCATTTCCATGAATTTCAGTGATGATTTTGTCTGACTTTTGATGAATTCACGCACAGTTTCGATGGAATTTCCGGTGATCACGGATTTTGATTGGCCCACATATTGATCGTCATTTATGGCCTCACGACCACTTTGAACACGTTGAAACCAATCGTGCTCTTCTACGAGATAGGCAATCATCGCCATAAACTTGTTTCATCAATTGAAACGTTTCGGTAAAAGTTTTACCAATTTTAAAACAAAAAATTTAATGTTGGCTCTTTGTTCGAAGCTCTTTTTCGCACCGATAACACAAGCATACTTACATTTAAAACGCAATAACTTCACTTCCAAGCAATGAAATGTCATGAAATTCTCACTGGATAATCGATAAAGATACCAGGGGGCGCTAGATTCAAAAAGTCCTGTTTACTACGCACCTTGTATATGTCCCCCATTGGCAACTCGACGCTTTAAGCATCTGGGAGCCATGGTATGAGACACTAGAAGTCTAGTCTACTGAATTTCTCGTCCAGCGCAGTCATCCTTCAAGATGACTACTCCTCAAGGACCTCATAAATGAACACCAACTGTATCGCACAGAACCAAAACTGGTCTATCTCTGGTTTATTAGCCTACCAGGCTAACCTAACCTAATCTAACATTTTGACTCTGAAAATACCAATGTTAGCGAAGCTTTTTCTGAGGGATCAATGTGTGATCAACGTACTGAGAAGAAATTTAGATCGTCAGAAATTCTCAATATAACCTTTTTTCTTAGGCAGAAAATACTGCTTTAAAGATTTAGATACTTAAAAGATGTGAAAGTTTAATGGAAAAGTCAAGTCAAATTGAGAGAAAACATCGATGAAGAGCTAAAATGGCTTAATCATTCGATGCCGCGATAAATATAAAACTCTTTTAAGGAACTCGAGCGAAATGGGTTAGAACTCTGCTATCACATGTTGGGTATCGGATTTGAGCACTGCGTGGGAAATGGTTTAGAACTTGGCTATCACATGTTGGGGAAACAGGTTTGAAACTAAGTAGAACGAAATAGAAAGGGAAATTATAGAAAATGATTTTTCAAATGCGGTCACCAAGCGACAGATTCCAGTTTTTAAGTATATTAAAATGCAATAAAATTATAATGAATCCGCTATTTAGAAAAGAGTTCGTAAACGGAAAAGCGGATTCTCTGTATCATAGTTGGTTAATTCCCATAACCTTTACTTAATCTGTCAACTGCTCGATTGTCATTGCTATTGTAATGCAAACATATCTGCCAGTATTCTTAAAAGAAATCTACAACTGTGAGCGCGAACCGCTAATCAGTCAAATGAGCACAAAGACGCTAAGAACCAAATTCAATAAGGTGTTAACTGAGCATGCGCGCAACTTCAGCGCTTCAAAATGCTCACGATATTATATGCTTGTGTGTATATGTATGCGATTGTGTTCGCCCACTGAGAACGCACGCGACGAATGCGCCACATGAAAAATTTGCATATGAAAAGACACAAATTCCTACAACAACTTCGCTTTGCAGCTTTTTTCCACATTTGCTTTGGCGAAAGACTCTGCAACTGATTATGAATTCTTACTCATACTAAAGGTATACTAGAAAATTTTGTTTGTGCAGCTGTCCATTGATAGCCAACATAGCGGTGAACTAGAATTTCTCGAAATAGAAACGGATTTAGTGAAAGAGCAAAATGGGAGAAAATAAAGTAAAATAAGATAAAAAAATTAAATATATAAATAAATGAACGGAAAAAGAGAGTTTGAAAGAAAATCGATCGCTGCATACCTTACAAATTGTGCAGCGTCGAAAGCATATTTTGCTGCTCAAACTGTGTATAGTGTTGCAACAACAACAGTAAACAGCAGCAACAGTGTGCGCATGCGCAACTGCATTCTTAATGCAGCCGATTTTATAGAAATGCATACCACGTTGAATGGCTGGCAGATTGCTGCTGGCGGCCTGGTTAACAACTAGCCGAAGCCGAATACGACTACGTTGCGGCCAAATGACCACGACAATTGCCCGTTAGAAAAGTGATGTAAAAACTCTAACTCGAAATTAAGCTGAAGTGTAATGGATATTAAGTTAAGAGTACAAGCTAATATTTGTTTACAGACTACCAATAAAATAACTAACTTGTATGGCTGCATTAATTTTATGAAAAAAAAAAAAAATGTGCGACGAAAATATTAATAATGACTTAAAGTTGCAAAGAAAAGAAAAGAATATTAGAACATTAATATTTTTTATTATTTTCTTTTTAATTTTCTGTTCTTTACTTTACAATTTTAAGTCTTTATTCAGTTTTTTTCTTAACTTTTTTTGTATTTTCTAGCTAAAGTCATATTTATTGTGCAAGCGATATTTACATATACATATTTATGCATGACTAATTTACTATGTGAAGGTTCTTCTAAAGACAACAAGTTTGTTAACAAAAGAATTCTACAAATTATCATAATTTTAGCAAAGTAGAAGAATTGAATTTCTTCGTAAAGATTTGATTATAGAAAAGTGAATGGAAATATTTCACCAACATCGTCTCCTACAGCGGATTTTGCAAAAACAAAATTTTTGTACCTTGACCAGGGTACATTAAGTTTGCCGCAAAAGTTTTAACACACAGTAAAATACATCCCAGAACCTATAAAACGCATAATGTATAAAAGATTAGCATTACTAGCTGAATCGATTTGTCTGTCCGTCTGTCTGCCCTTCTGCCCCTACGTCGATCCACTCGTCTTAAGGTTCGTCTGATTATTTACTATACATGCAATCGAGTCCCTCAGTTTCTGGGAAATTGATCTAGACTTTTGCATACGTTTTTTCTTCCCAACATATGTCTCTCCCACGTAACCACCGAATTAGGTATAACTTCATGAGAAAGAAAAGTACATTAAAGTCTCTTCTATTGTGCAAACCTTCTGACTACTAATCTTTTGTAAGTTTCTTATTTTTGTCATAATTGAGCTTTCCCTTCGCTGACAGCTTCTCATTTATCAGAGGATTTACACATATGTATGTGTTGTCCAATTTTCCATCGTTACACTACCGCCGAGTGTAGATTTTAGCTTTTCCCTTAAGTTTAAAAAACGAGGGCACTGAAAAAATACTTGTTCAGAGTCTTGCCCTCTGTAAAAATGTCTGTCGGAAAATATGGACTAACGTCATGATTAATTTGGAACAGATACTTTCTAAAGCAGCCATGGCCACTCAGTATTTGGGTTAAGTAGAAGTTCAGGTCCTCAGGACGATTGAATGTCTGAGATCAGTCTGTGGGTCCATCGTCCTTTGGATGAAATTTGCCACCGCTGCTGCCACATTGTAAGGCTCTCTGTTCTCTCTGCTTTTTTCCACCTTGTATGCGGCTCTGATAGCTGATATAGTCGCGCGAATTCGTCCCATTGGTTGTCAATAGGCGGCATGCTGGCTAGTACACTTATCACTCCGTCCTGCATTTATGACAATATCGAGCTGGAAGGCCTCTTGAAACTGATGTTAAAAAATAGTGCAGTTCTTCTTGTTCTTTATTGCCGTAGGCACCGCTTACGCGGTTATAACCGAAAATGGAGCCATGTGTAGAAGCTCTCGTAAGTAGGGAAAGTTCTCTGAGCGCCATTCACTTGGAAGTAGCCAGACACGATTCTTTTGCTGATGACTCAAGTAGCACACGACTTCTAGTTTTAGACAAACATTCTCTGGGTAGTCAAACAACATCCCCAGGGTTATGCGTTGGGTTTGAGACCCGCCACGTAAAAAATAACACAATCAGTGAAAAAAAATTTCGAAGCTAACAGCAAGAAATTTTCCTCGTCGCATTAACGACTCTGATTTGCTTATCAAACGTCTAAGAAGTGGTGCATTTTTCAAGCTCAATGTTCCTGCCGACGTGAGTTGAATACAAGAATATGAAGCGCAAGCGATCATGGTATAAAAACTATGAACCTGCTCAAATCCCTAAGAAGGCCGATAGTCACCAAAAAATAATTATGTTGTCTGTTTGGCGGGATTTCAAAGGAAATCCTTTATTTTAAGTTTTTCCCCAATAGAAAGGGGTAGTGTACCAGCATAATGCGAAACCTCACAAAAGTTTGATGATTCATCAAAAGCTTTTGCAGCTTGAATGTGTTGTGCTACTACACCCACCATATTCTTCACCTTGAGACCATATTCACATACTTGACACTTTCGTACTGTTATTTGTTCCGGTCTCCGCAAAATTTTTTGGATAGGAGAAACTTCAGCCCAAATCAGGTCGTCAATAACCACTTGGCTTTGTTTTTCACCTTCTTATTTATTGGCGTAGACAACGTTTACGCGGTTATAGCCGAGGTATCCAATCTTTTATGAGCATGTGAGCATGGAAGCTATATCTTGTCCGAAAGTTGTCTGAAAATATAATATTGGATCAAAATGGAGAATATATAATAACTTCATACAATTTTTTACACAATAAAAATTTGAATTGCACTAAAAAAGAAAAAATTTCTTAGTGAACGACTCAATAAGAATATAGCGATACACTCAACATCAAAACAAAAACAATTTTTATTATTCATTCGCAATTTATACATTGGTAATACATATTGTAATATGTTAATTACAAGACCCTTTTATAAGATTTTTTTGATTATGAAAAAAATTTTTAAATAATTAACTAAAAAATACAAACTATTTTAATATGAGATAAGAATTTTTCTCTAAAAAAGAATTTACATAAAACTTTTTAGAATTATTTTATGCATAAATACAAATTTCTGAAGCTTAAAATATTTATTTAAATTATATATCGTCACTTAAAATACAAAACAAAGTTTCATCAAAAAAATCAAAATTGGGCTTTTTATTGCTTACGATTCACTACATCATATTACATATGTATGCATAAAATTTTAAACTTCCGCTATCAGACATAACCAATATATAACCAATGTATAACCATTTTATAACTAAAACTCAAACTTTTGTTTTAATATGAGTGGTTTCAATTATATCGTTTTTCCTTCCGCTGCAAACTTGTGAAAAGTGATGTTACGTTTTTACATTTTACAAAAGTTTCAGCGGGATTGGTCAAAATTTTTATACTCTCGCTACAAAGTTGCTAAGGAGAGTATTAGAGTTTTCTTCACACAACGGTTGTTTGTAAGTCCTAAAACTAAAAGAGTCAGATATAGGGTTATATATACCAAAGTGATCAGGGTGATGAGTAGAGTTGAAATCCGGATGTCTGTCTGTCCATCCGTCCGTCCGTCCGTGCAAGCTGTAACTTGAGTAAAAATTGAGATATCATGATGAAACTTGGTACACGTATTTCTTAGCTCCATAAGAAGGTCAAGTTCGAAGATGGGCAAAATCGGTCCACTGCCACGCCCACAAAATGGCGAAAACCGAAAACCTATAAAGTGTCATAACTAAGCCATAAATAAAGATATTTAAGTGGAACTTTGCACAAAGTATCTCTCTATTGGCATATTTAGACGTAATTTTTTTGGAAAAGTGGGCGTGGCCCCGCCCCCTACTAAGTTTTGTGTACATATCTCGGAAACTACTATAGCTATGTCAACCAAGCTCTACAGGGTCGTTTCCTTCAGGCATTTCCGTATAAAGTTTAAAAATGGAAGAAATCGGATAATAACCTCGCCCACCTCCCATACAAAGATTATGTTGAAAATCACTAAAAGTGCGTTAACCGACTAACAAAAAACGTCAGAAACACTAAATTTTGCGGAAAAAATGGCAGAAGGAAGCTTCACCCAGGCTTTTTTAAAAATTGAAAATGGGCGTGGCCTCGCCCACTTATGGACCAAAAACCATATCTCAGGAACTACTCAACCGATTTCAATGAAATTCGGTATATAATATTTTTTTAACACCCTGATGACATGTACGAAATATGGGTGAAATCGGTTAACAACCACGCCTTCTTCCAATATAACGCTATTTTGAATTCCATCTGATGCCTTCTCTGTATAATATATACATTAGGAACCAATGATGATAGCGGAATAAAACTTTACAAAAATACGGTATTTGAAAAATATGTAAATGACGTATAATAAAATCTCGATTATCACTTTATCATGCGAGAGTATAAAATGTTCGGTGACACCCAAACTTAGCCCTTCCTTACTTGTTATTATTTAAATTTTTTATTTATTTTATATTTTATATATTTTTACTCGCAGTGGTGAGCGGCGCTCTCAAATTGTGTCAAAACTATGCGCAAAGCAATTTTTGTTAGAAAAGAAATAATAACCAACTCATACCCAAAAGCAGTGAAAGCAATTTAAATAATCATTATTCATGTTTAATTAACTTTAGCGTGCGCTTAAAGCACTAAAAGTTAACAAAACAAAAGCTTAATTTTAAAGAGAACTGATAAGAGCCTGAGGTGAATTCGAAGAAACGTTGCGCGCTTGACATTCTTTTGGTAAGACAAGTATATATATATAAGTGTGGTTGTAAGCTGCTAATGTTCTTACATACATACATAATTATTGCTATAATGAAGTGCTAATTATCGCAACAAACTTTCGTTCAATTTAAGTTTTTACTACTTTGTGTGTGTGTGTGTGACAAAAATTGCTTATGAAACTGGCAACTCTATTTCAAATGTAAATTTGTGTGACAAAATATTAATTAAATAATTGGTTATAAAAATAACAACAACATGCTTATTAGCAGCAACAATAAGTGATTAATTTCTGTGAACATATTACGTGTAATTAACCAATAAACAAAGTGCCAATACAAAATCAGCCGCAGCGACTGACTTCAATGAAAGTTGAGTGCAACAAAAATCACATAAAATTCGTTTTACCACCAGTGTTGTCATGGTGCTGCTTTAAGCTGTAGTAGGTGAGTAGTGTGTGCAATTAAAATGTTAATTTTTTTTTGTGTGGCAACATTGTCCACACTTCGTTTGAAGATTACACGGAAAGTGATAGTAAAATTTTGTTTTTCGCTATTTTTACTGACTTTCAACCCACAACAACTCACTTTCAGGCCACTTTTCAATTTATTTTAGAGCAATTACGCGCTAATAACAGTGTTGGCAACTGTAATTGCTGTCAGCACAAGATTGCCGCAACAACAACATGTGCGTATTACTTCATGGTCAAGCATCTTCCTACACAGGTGTTTGTATATATGCATGCTTTTACTTTTAAATACAGTCTTTTCATGATAGAAAAATAAAATTATGAAAATGTCATGCAATACATATTACATAATAATAATCTGTCAGCGTTTTATGCCTGAAGAAAAAAATTATTTATAATTTTTATACATATAAAGCATGTGTTGCATATTGGCTGTATGTATGTGGCACTTATTATATAAACAAATGCAATAATCATCATTACTTATTTATTAACAACCATGAAATGTTGCATATCGCACAATCAAGTAAGTCGTAAAATCCACGCTCTCATCACAAATCAATTAAATGACTTGCAACAAAAGTAAAAGTGGTGCTTAGTTGGTGCATTGGCCCCCCTTATAGGCGTGTATTGTTTGACTGCACTTGCGTACACGAGCATAAATGCTTCCACAGGAAATGCCAGCGTATCCACAACGCAAGCGAATGTGTTATTATTTTTATGGCCAATTTTTTACGATTCCGCAAAATTTAGTCGTGTTGTAAAAAGATAGCATTGTGGTTAAAGCAGAGACTCTTTTCCGTCGATTGCTGATAAAAATCAAATTAAATTCATGTAAAACTGTAATAACTATGCTAATCAACTAATGCATATCTAAAGTAGATAATAAAATATTTGCACATCTCTGCAAGGTGGTTAAACAAGAATTTAGCAATAAACAGAAGTAGGCAATAACGGCGATCGCCAGATAATATCGATTTTTAGAATGTAGTTAATATTGTGGAAGTTTATATATGTATATGTACATATAATTTTAATTAGAACAGCTCTTTTTGTAATATTTTTACTAAATATGCTTTAATCGATAAATTCGATTAATATTTCGATATTCTTACGTTAATCGATGTATCCAATTATTTTTTTCGATAAAATTTGCTTCTTCTCCTTCATATTAGTGAGATAAAATTTAATTTGAATTAATTTATTTATAATGAAGCTTGGAGAACTCAAGCAAAAAGCCGCGTATGTAAAATATGCCCATGGGACTGAAAACAAGGGACATGGAATCGTGCATCATACAAGACTGAAACTGTAATTTTGTAAATGTATATTGATAACTGGGGTTTTTTGACATTAATTTGATTTATTTCTATAAAACCATACCTTCGATAATTGAATATTTAACCGCATATATCGATATTATCTGTCAATATTATTCACCCACTTTATAATCCTGAAAATTTACCGATAATTTGATATATTTTATACAATTACTTAAATGTTAAAAAATATATAAACTTATCGATAATTTTTTATCGACATGTTATCGATTATTACAAAGATGTTACTGATTCCTTTATATTTTATCGATTTATTTAAGCCTAAAGTAATCTATAATATTATTATAATAAATAATAATACATATAAATTTCGATAACTTTATATACTTTATCGATAATTTTAAAGAAAATTTACATAAAATTATTAATTTTTTTCAAATCTATTGATAAAGTATATAAAATTATCGATATATTTTTATCGAAATTTTATCGATTATTATAAAGATGTTACTCATTGGTCACATAATTAATAAATACACAAAATTTTTTATTTATCGATTAAATTTAACTATGTTTTACGTGATATTTATCAATATTTCATGGTTTGATAGATATATAAAATCAGTTTTTAGGGCAAGTATATGTTGTATAGCGTTATATTCTAGAAATAACCGCCATAAACATTTTAATAGCAATTTATGTAAAGCTGATTCGAATCTCGTATTTTAACATAAGTTTTGTGAAATAATTTTTCATAAGTCTCATAGTGCAAGTATCTACTTTACTTGCGCAAACACCATCGTATGACCGCTCTCCACTTCCACTACTGCCTTCAGCGAAACAACTTAATTTTATCGAGGTTTCAACAAAACATCCGTTGCCTCTACACCTTGCTACGCCCGCATTGCAGCCACTTACAACACATACAAACATACGCACATGTAATGCAGTTGCAAAAACTGCTTTTATAGTGACATTAAATCTCCATGTAATATTTTATTTTCAAATATTTTCACATGGCATGCTCATTTGAGTCAAGCGATCGGTGAAAGTCGGACTAATCAATGTGCTATCGGTTTGGACTCGTTGCTGGTAACATACCATATTTATGTACTATATGTATGTGCATATAAACATACTTGCAACGCTTGGTTGATTTGTCGGTTAGGTTTGGCTTGTTTGACCGCTGCTTGTACCTTTGTCGCCCAGATGAGCGTTCAATGATCTCTTTCTCTCGAACGATGCACAAACAAGCGCACATACACTTGTATGTACTTATATGAAAATATACATATGTGAATATATATAAATATGTATATATTTGTATGCATATCAGTTTAATTGCAAGCCTGTTGCAATTGCACTTTGCTTTGCTGACCAATGAAGCGAGCTTGCTGTTGTTGGATAAAGTTGCACGGTTGATGTGATTTTTATGTTGGCTCAAATAGACACGCGTACAAGTAACTACATACCGTTCCACATTGGTATGCTTCGAAGGCATTTCCAGTGAAAAATCGTATGTCCACTGAGTTTTCCACTTATTTCGGCAGATTTAAACCAGTTCAATACAAGGAGAGCAGTCGTGTAGTCCTTTTTAGACGCACTCATTTCAGGAATTTGTTTGTGTCAGCCACGAGTTTAACGCCTGTTAGATAATCTGACTAAAAATATGCACTGCTGGCGGCAAACTCGTCTATCCAATGGTGGAAACATGTTGCTTCAGTAATAAATTACTTCCTCTTCAAGTTGACATGTCGCTTATATCACTGAATAATAGTGATCATTTGGAGAATATGGCGTTCATGCGCTTTTTTCGTTATGAAAAAGTTTTCATTACGAAAGAGGTCTCAAATGTCGATATGAGCATAGATTTGGCACAAAGCTTACACTGGTATGAACAAATAGGATACTATAGATTATGAGAGATATGATAGATTGGCATAGAATGGGAATGTTTATGATAGATTGAGGTATGTTAAAAAAGTATGGGTTAGGAGAGGTTAGAATAGGTAAAGATAGATCGGAGTAGGATATGATAGGTTAAGATAGGACAGGGCTGTTTATGATAGATTGCGTTGGTTAGGATAGCACAGGTTGGGATAGATCGGAGTAGGATATGACAGATTGTGAGCGGTTAGCATAGCAAAGGAAAGTTTATGAAAACTAGTATAGGAAAGGTTAGGATAGGTTACCATAGATTATGATAGGTTGGGATAGGATGGGAATGTTTATGATAGAGTGACGTATGTTAGGATAGAATAGGCTAGGGGAGTTTAGAATAGGTTAGGATAGATAGGAGTAGGCTGTGATAGATTGTGATCGGTTAGCATAGCATAGGGAAAGTTTATGAAAGATAGTAGAGGAGTAGGTTTGTGAGAGATTAGAATAGGATAGGACTGTTTATGAAAGCTAGTATAGGAAAGGTTAGGATACGATAGGATAGACGGGGATGGGAAGATTGGATTATGATAGATTACAATAGGTTGAGATTGTATTGGTTAAGAGATGTTGGAATAGGTAAGGATGGATTGGAATAGATTAGGTTATAAAATGGCAATATTGGCTAGGATATGTTGGGATAAGATGAGTTGTGTTATGAAAGAAAGAAAGGAAAGAATAGGAACTAGAAAAAAAAACAGAATAAGAGACGAAATAAACTAACCGTAATTAAGCAAAAACCTGAAAAATAAAAAGCAGATGAAAAACACAATATGATTATAAAAGAAAAAGTACCTTCTTTCCACAAATTCTTTTATCATATTTCGCTATACACGTTATTATACGGTCACTGGCTTACTATATATTAATAAATATATGCACATATTAACTGTGTCAATCTCGAATTTAACAATTTCGCTGCATTTACACTTTAATATTATTGATTTTTAGCCACTTTATTAAAGAAAACGATGCAAAATCGCTCTCCTGAATGTGGTTAGCAGCAAGAATTTGCTTTTGAAAACAACTAAAATTTCTGCAAGAATTTTTATGGGCACGTAAATGGAAAAATGATATAAATACAAACAACTCTTAAGAGAAGACTCTTTACTACTACGAGGCTATGCAAATTATTTGATAAAGTACATAAAATGCTATAAAACAAACGCTAAAAGCCGGAACACGCAATTAACTGTACACAATAATGCACATGTGTATGCAGAAATTGATCATTTGCTGTGGAATGATAATTATAAGCAGCAACATAAACACACACGTATGTATATGCGAATGGATGTGTGAGATTAGCTGCAAGGCAAGCACTGTGTTCCGTATTGCATCTTAATAAGCAGCCGCCGGGTCTCACCGCCGCGGCAGCATTGACACACATTTTATTTTTATTTTCCTGCACTGCTGTTCTATGCTGCTTCTCTGCATGTGTGAATGTGTGCAAAATATATATGTATAATAATAAAAGAGAAGATTTATGGCCGAAATTGCCGTTGGCAGGCTAGCAGTGGCAGTTATATTAGCGGCTTAGTGTATTGTGTGGCAAATGTTGCATGTTAACGGTTGTGTTGTGGCGCGGAATATAATAAGTGTGGGCACTTGACAGTGAAATAATCATTGATAGGCTGTTTTGCCAAATTATTTGCCATCAATTCAATGTCATGTAGAAAATTGGCAAACGGATGAATATATACAATAGCCAGCGCGATTCCGTCAAATTTTTTTTTTACTAAAAAATAGAGAATTACTTATATTCCATGATAATATCAGCAACTGCATGCTTAATTTGTTATTGCTTTTCATTGTTTGTTGCTGATAAAGCTGTTGCCGCCGCTGTGAAATGCCACAACGCCTGCATGTCAGAGGTGAGTGCGGCTTGTTAAGCTTTCAACGCCAGCTTGACCGCTCACCGGTTGGCAGCGAAGTGAAAAATGAGCTGTAAGTCGAAAAGCGTGTCACTGCAACAAATGAGCTGCCATTGTTTGAACGCTTTGTGTTGCATATTACATTTCAACTTTTACCAATATTTCACATATACTTACATACATACATATTTATGGGTATGCAAACCGCTAAAATTTTACTTTTCAAATTTCCATTTCTTCGTCTATGCCATATTTTACGAACTTTTCATTTTCATTTTGTATTGTCTCTAAGTTGACATGTGTTTTTAAACACAATTTTTTATCTTACACGCTTAATAACTAAACATAAATACATACTTGCACATAAATATTAATTTGACATAGCGCGCTGACCCAGTCTCCGCATATGCGCACATCTCTTTATCTTCTAACATTTCATTTCTACTAATAAGTTGCCGGCATGTTGCAAGCGTTGCGTTGCAGCTAGACAGCTTTTCACATTTATACTATATATATGTATATGTATGTATGTATACAATATGTTACTCGTGCAAACAAAGTCGCCTCGAACTTTAGCCAATTCTCATTCATTTCACATTACACTTCTAAATCCGCCTTTGTTTGCTGCGCAGTCTCACACACTGCTTTACCTTCTGGAGGCCAACGCGCTTCGTGACATTGTTTGTCCGTTGTTTATTGCTTGTCTTTCAACAATAGCGTGTATTCTTTTTTTCTTAAAACCAATTTATTTAAAACGCCTGAAAAGCTGCTGTTGTTTTGTAACCACGGCCAGTTGCAGAACACTTTCTAATGTTTGGAATTTTCCATAGTCGAATAGTTATTTGTGGCTTAAATTTGACCTACAATATGGTTTGATTTTGGGTAGTCGATTTCAAAATATAGCGAATTTCTTCATTTTTCTTACTCAGTTTTGAACAGCTGTAATTTTTTTTCAACTTCCCCGAATTTTATTTGTGTTTGGCTAAATGTAGCTTAAAATCTCACCTTTCCAACACTGTATGGTATGACACAATGGGATTGGTAGCACTGGAGATATACGACTGCAACAACATCTATTAACAAAATACGAAGAGACTTTTTCGACTACCTAAAAATTAATGGTTTTGGTATAAATTCAGACATAGAAAGCACCAAGATGCTCTTAATAGGTAACTGGAGCCTAGAAGAGTTATGGCCCGATATCGCCCATTTTTAAATAAGAATTGCAACATATCAGATTTGCAGAATATTTGGTTCGATAACCTTATTTTTAATGACTAAATCTTTGTATTTTGAAAAATGACTAAATTTTTCAAAAACGATTTGAAACGATTTTTGAAAAATTCTGGAAATCAATTTAAACTGATAAAATCAGACTGAAATGATGTTATCTGATAAGTATGCGTCAGGAGCATCTGATTTTCATAACTTTTCAAAAATCGGTTTTGAAAATCATTTTTGAAAAGTTTTATAACAAAATTGTGTTAAAAGGAACGAATAGCTTTTGAGGTATAAATATTTAACCGAAAAGTGATCAGACTGAGTTCATTGTTCTACATTCAAAGTGGATTATATTGCGTAAACCAGTCTTTATTCTATATTATATTCTAGGCCGTAGCTCCACATATAATGTTTCGAACAAAAACAACTTAAAGTCACACTAATGAATAGGCAACTATGTGAGCAAATAATTGCGCGTAATCAGTCAAGTCCAATGATAAATGTATCTGTTCTTATCGTTAATTGCAAGCCATAACTCCATAACTATGTAAAGTGCTCTAAATAACAACAAACGAGTCTTGTTCAAAGGGTGAAGCAAACTGGCTGAGTTTGCTAAGCAAAGCACACATATGGACACGCATTCTACAAGCGCTTTGTTCATTAATAAATTTTTCGTGTTGTTATTTGCTAAAGCAAATTCCCGCCTTGCAAGAGCTGCAACCCAATTTCATGCAGCAAACATGCCTCGGTAACCTCAATTCTTATCACGTCGCCACCAGCGCAACACGTTTTTATCAAAGGCGAAGAAGAAAGGCAAATAAAAAAGTACGGAAAACGGCGGCGGAAGACATTAATGGTCTGCAAATCTCGTTTTTGCAGCAAGTTTACCTACTTGTTTACTAAACTGTTCGATTGGCGTGCACACACATGGTAATTGCATAACAAATGTGCAGGAGCCTGCGACACTCTTCAATGTGCTTATCTAATTGCGGCGGCCACAAGATCGCCGTGAGAACGTCACAACCGTTAAGTGTTTTACAAGAAGTATGCTGAAATAATTCACAATTAAGTTAGCTGTAGTAAAGAAATTATGTATAAACAGGTTCGTAATAACCTATCTTCTGGGTAAATATGCTCTTAAGCGTTGATTAGCACATAAATTACGCCAGAAAAATCTCATAACTTATGATTATCTACTTAGCCGTATGCAAATGAACATTACAAAATTCAAATGGTGACAGGCAAAATTTTTTTAAATTGAAATTTATAAGCTTAGATTCGAATTATATGTGCAAAAAGCTGTGTATAAATGTTGGTTAGAGAAAAGCGATTTTAGTATAATAAAAATTGTAATTTTTGGAATAATATTTTTAAAAATAATGAAAGGAATTAATTCTAGAAATTGTTTATAAATTAAAAAGAGTTCTCACATAGTTCAAATTCAACGTCAAATATTGGGTAGTCGAAAAGTCTTTTCGTTTTTTGTCAATAGATGTCGTTGCAGTCGTAAATCTACAGTGCTACCAATCACATTGTGTCATCCCATATAGTGTTGGAAAGGTGAAATTTTAAGCTGCATTTAACCAAAAAAAAAATTAAGTTCTGGAAATTCGAAAAAAAGTTACAGTTGTTCGAAAATGAGTGCAAATAATGAAATTCGTTTTTTTTCGAAATTTTTGTATAAAAAAGGGAAGAATCCCACGCAAACCACCAATAAAATTTGTGAAGTTTACGGAGACGATGCTGTATTAGTTCGTGTAGCACAACAATGATTCGCTCGCTTCTGTTCTGGAAATTTCGATGTGAAAGATGCACCCACCTCGTCGACCTATCTTTGAAATTATGGAAAAGATTGACCAGGACCATCACATAAAAAGCCATGACATTGCAAAGGAACTTTACATTCCTCATCAAACGGCTTTTTAACCATTTAAAAAAATGCTGGCTACAAAAGGAAGCTCGATGTTTGGGTAGCGCATGAGTTGTCTGTAAAAAATTTAATAGACCCAATTAACATCTGAGATTCTTTGCTGATACGAAGTGAAATCGAACCATTTCCGAAGCGAATGGTAACGGGAGACGAAAAATGGATTAAATACGACAATATTGTACGAAAAAGATCATGGTACAAGCGAAGTGATGCTCAACTAATAGTCGCAAAGTCAGGTTCGATGCCTCCAAAGAATATGTTGAGTGTTTGGTGGCATTAGAAGGGAATCATCCACTATGAGCTGCTTCAGCCTAGTCGAACGATTGATTCTACATTTTACTGTCAACAACTGATGAGATTGAAGCAAGCAATCGAAAAAAACACAGAAAGGGTATCGTCTTCCATCAGGACAACGCTAGACCACACACGTCTTTGATGACTCGGGAAAAAATGGGAGAGCTTGGCTGCGAAGTTTTGATGCATCCACCACATAGGTCTGACCTTGCACTATCGGACTACCATTTGTTTCGGTCAATGCAGAACTCCCTTATGGAGTAAAGTTGCCTTGAAAAGAAGCCGGTGAAAATTACTTGTCGCAAATTTTCGCCGAGAAATCATAAAAGTTTTACACTGATGGAATAATGTCTCTAGCGGAAAAATAGCAAAAAGTGGTTGACCAAAATGGTACATATTTGGTTTATTAAAGTTCATTATAAATACAAAAAAAATAAGTTGAAGTTTGATTAGAAATACGAAAAGACTTTTTCAACTACCCAATATATTGCAGTTTTGTACCGAAAATAACAGAAAACAGTCAAGACGTTCACCTAACCCTAACAAACCAACAAATGTGTGTGTGCTCTTTGTTTCCATTTACATTTCTTACTTTGCTCTTCCTTGCTCCTTGCTCGTTTCGTTTCCTCGTTTACACTGTCTAACATTGAGTCATACTCTTAGCAATGAAATTACTATTTTATCTGTCTTGACCATTAATTTTTTTTTATAGTTTTTGCTTCCATTACCACATTTTGTTGCATCACATTTCAATAACTGTAACTATGTATACGCAATAAATTCAAAACACTTCTACTTTATTTTGATCTTCAGATAGTCGCTGGATACTTTGTCATTTCTGGTTTCTTTCAATCACTCCACTTTTATGTTGCTGCGTCCAACAAGCTTGTGAGTGGTAATCGTCATAATGACCTCTTTTCTGCATTCACCTCAGCGTTTAAATATTATTTACACATAAGTATATTTGTATTTGTATTTGAAGAAAAAGCTGCTGTGTCAAAGCGGCGACCCAATTCTACTTTTCAAACGCCGGCCGCAACCAGCTTAGCAAAAATAACTGCTTAGGCTGTAGATACATACACACACGTATTAATATATAAAAATAGGTTTTTGCAACATTTTGTACAACAACAACAAGCAGTTGCAACATTAACGCCGCTGTTTTTCGTTAGTTTGCCGCCAATGCTACATCCTGTGCAACCTTCTACTTACATACTAGTATATATATATGCATCTGTGGCTTTGAGCTGCCAGTGCAAGTGTGTAGGCATTGACGCGTTCGTTGCTTAAGTCTTTCGTTTCGCTGCCACAAAACCAGTTGGATTTAATTGAATTTATGCTTTTTACTGATTTGTGACTGTTTCAATAATAATGCTTAGTTGTTGTAATGCGCATTTTTTGGCTTATTTTTTAGGCTGCTTTTCCGAATTTTGCACAGCTGACAGCTTTTTTTGCATTGGCTTGTTGCTCTTTTTTTGCGAGGTTGTCATATCTTAAAGTATAATTTTCTGTTAGCAGTGACCATACATTGTCGGCTTATTAAGTTGTTTTTGTGTTTTAATACTTTAAATATGAGTCAAGCCGGCATTTTACTATTTATTTTTATTTTTTGCGTAAGCTTTTTGCTTTTCTTATTGAAAAGAGAAATTTGCATATTTTTCGCTTTGTGCTGCGGTAAGTCCACAGGCGTTTAAATGTCATAATTTACACTTTTTTCACTTCATTATCATTGCTATTGAATGCTGTGGTCTATGGTAGATATAATTTGCACGTTTTTATGTGGGTATACATTTGTGGTTGTGGTTTTTTGTCGTTCATTTTTAATTACTTTTCAGTTTCCTGGCGTTTCTGAGAGTTTAAATCAGTTGGTGGTTAATTTTATTACAATGAAATAATCGCAAATATGTTTGTGTTAAAACATATTTTATTTTGCAAAAATATTTTAAAGATTTTTTAGGAATTCTAGCATCTTAGAAAATGTTTAACTTTGATCGAACACTTTGCAAGGTAGCTATATAGTGACTCGATCTGAATAATTTCTTCGGAGATTTCAATACTGCCTTAGATAATCATTCATTTTGTATTTCTTGAAGATAGCTCATCAACTGAAAAAGTTTTTCATATAAGCACTTGATTCTGATCGTTCAGTTTGTATGACAGCTATATGCTATAGTAGTCCGATCTGAACAATTTCTTCGGAGATTATAACATTGTCTTAGGCAATAAGCTGTATCAAATTTCTTAAAGATATCTCGTCAAATGGAAAAGTTTTCCATACAAGCATTTAATTCCGATCGTGCAGTTTGTATGGCAGCTATATGGTATAGTGATCCGATATTAGCCGTTCCGACAAATAAGCAGCTTCTTAGTGAGAAAAGCACACCAACAAAATTTCAGATCTATATCTCTAAAACTGAGGAACTAATTTGCATATACAAGTATACAGACAGACGGATGGCTAAATCGATTCAGCTCAACACGCTGATAATTTATATAAATAATTTTGAGAGTCTCTGATTTTCCTTATGAGTGCCTATCTGGCAAACTGGATCTACCCGGTTCAGTGTATAATAAAAAACCTAAAGTCATTACTGCTGTATTATTCAAACAAAATACTCAAGAAACAAACTTGATTAGTGATGAGAATAATTTGCTTGAATAATTAAAAGAATTCCCACAATTATTATGATAATAACTTCAACATTGACACAGAAGTGACTTTTAGCAGTCTGCGTGGGTCAAATTATAGTGAAGCGGATTAAAGAAAATAGTAGAAATTAAGAGAAACTACGGCAGATAAATGGCAAATGGATTTATTGAAACGAAATTTCATTACGCTGAGCGCCTGCTGTTAACATGAAGACCAGATATTCTCCTATGCATTATATGAGGTCTAGAGGAAAGTATGGTTCGATTGCGAACACGATAATCAGATGTATGTAATAGGAATTGGTCCGCATTTATATCCTGTAACGGTATTTTAACTCGGCACCTTTCCTTAATATAGTTTGAGGCTGAAGGGAAGACGAACGGACAAGCGAATAGCCAGTTATCAACTTGTATCTGCATCCTGATCATTTTGATATACTCGTATATAACTCCACATATATCTTGATTAGTTTTAGGTATTTACAAAAACCAGTTATGGGAGCATGTTGCAAGCTTATAAAACTGCTAATTACAGGTCATAACTATAAATCACTTATTTGAAAGGCATGTTCTTCATGTACTACATAACAGAAGCTGTAACGAAATTGCGCAAATATGCCCCAAAATGTGAGAAAGCTGGAGACATAGCCAAACAAGGCATAAGAAAGCCAGCAAGCAGTCGGGAAAAGGCGTGTTGCAACAATGAATTATAGCAAAGTTAAAAGCGCGCTTGTGCCACTGAAACGCCTTGCAATTTATTTGCATTTATTTATGCTGCACAGACTACAGCAAAAGCAACTGGGTCACTAGAACTATTGGCGGCTGGATTGGTATGTAAACATGTGGTTGGATAAGATTACCCAGCGGGCATTTGAGACTGTAGGAGAGATGATTTTATGAATAGCTGCCAAGTTATAGTCTTAATCGCATTATGTTAAAGATAGGCAGATTAGATAAGGCAAAAAAATTTTGAATAAATAATAAAAAATTGTCTTTTCAAACAAAAAAAAAAGAAAAAATCGTTCATGAGCTTTGAGAAATTTCGAAATTTCAGTCAAAGAAAAAAAAATTACATAAAAATATAAAATAATAATGGAAACCAAAAAAATGTTAGAAAAAATTTTAAAAACTAAATTTTTTAAACATAAACTGGAATTTTTAGAATTTTAAGAAATTAAATAGAAAAATTTTATTTTAAATGGTTTAAAGTTTTTTAAACACATATTTTGATATTTTTTTAGGAACTTAAATTTAAAAAAACTATTTTCTAAATATTATTTACTAATTAAATAAAAAAATTATTGTTTAAAATATTGTGTTTATATATAAAATTTAAATATCCGTAAAAACCAATTTCATATTTTTTTTTTTAAATATGTTTTTTGAATTTTTTTTGAGAAGTTGAATATCGCTTACAAAATTTTATTAAATATTAAAGTATTAGGAAAATTAATTGAAATTTTTAAATACACATTTAAAAAAAATTGGCAAATTAAATATAAAAATTTATTTTTTAAATGTTAATTATTTATTAAAAAAAAATAATTATGGTTTAAAAAAAGGTGTCTTAAAATATTAAAATTAAAATTTTAGCAAAAACAAATTTGGAATTTCAAAAATTAAATTTTTTTAAAAACCAAATTTTCGAATTTTTTTCAGAAATTAAATAGGAAAAATTTATTTTGAATAGTTTACAAAATTGTGTTAAATATTTAAATATTATAATTTTTTTTTGAAATTTCGAAAACTATTATTTTTCAAATACATATTTTAATTTTTTTTGGGGAATTAAATTTTAACACCTGTATTTTCTAAATATTAACTATCTATTAAATAAAGAAATGATTTAAAAAATTTTGCTTAAATATTAAAATTAAAATATTCGTAAAAACAAATTTGTTATTTCAAAAACTAAAATTTTTAAAAAATATGTTTTAAATTTTTTTATTTTTTTAATTTAATCAGAAAAATGTATAAAAGAATTATTTATTTGGATTCAAATATTAAAATTAAAATATTCTTAAAAACAAATTTGTTATTTCAAAAACTAAAATTTTTAAAGATATGTTTATTTTTAGAATTTTTTTTTTAATTAAATCGAAAAAAATGTATTTAAACATTAAAATTCAAAACATTCGTAAAAACAAATTTGATATTTCAAAAACTAAAATTTTCTAAAAAGATGTTAGAATTAGAAGTGAAATCGGAAATATTTATTTGCTATGATTTTTCAAATTATGCCAAAATAATAAATAAAAGTTTTTTTTTGAAATTTCAAAAATTAAAAAAAATGTTAATACGAAATTTTGGAATTTGTTCTTTTAAGAAATTTATTTATTTATTAAAAAAATTTTCAAAAAAAAATATAATTTAAGCCAAAACGAAATCATTGCCGTGAATTTTGCTTACTGGGTAACCTGCTATAAAATCCTTTCACAAATGCTTGCATTTATTATACATGTGAGCCCGCACAGCAGGCTTCTTCACGATTTGGAACATATCCCACTCTAAATTAACCGTTTACATTCGAAGTGCGAAACTTGGCAATTGCGTAGCTGTGGGCTAAAACACGTGCGACAATCAGGCAGATAACCTGAAATCAATCTAACTATTGCACATACAAATATACATATTAAATGGAACAGGATGCAGCTGCGTCTGGCAAGCAAGAGTAGCAACAGCATTTATCATAATAACTATATACATGCAACTACGCTGTTCTTAAGGCTGTATACACATACGCGCACATATGCTAGAGCAGAACTATAAATTTTGAGCTGCGATGTGTTGCCATAACCGCCACACCTGCGACTAGCCAAGCAAATTGACTGGAAGGATGTTAGAATGCTCTGGATTGGAGTGCAAACATACATATGCGAATATATATTCTTTGCATTTTAAATAAGCGCACAGTCTGGCAGACAATATTTACGAGCGTCAAACCAGTTGCCACGTCCCGAGGAACTGCAGGCAAATGCGTTCTTCCACATTGCTTGTTCGACACATTTTCAATGCAATAAATTGAAATTAACCGCCAGCGGCGAGTCAAGTGTATTGGCCTGCTTTCAGTGCATTCAGCATTTTCCCAACAAATTCCACTTCAAATTGATATATATGTGTTTGCGAAACTTTTCAATCAATTTCCGCGCTATCAGAACGCTCTACATACGTGCCTAAAGATAAACGGCGCACGCAGTCCGAAGCAATTGCGAAGTGCTGCTTTTAAACTGCCGTCGATTTTCTTCAATTACGCGTACGCGAACAGTCAATGCGACCGCATTGTTTTGTCTGTTAGATGTATAGTATTCTGCGGCAGTCTGCGGTGCACTGCTTTCCGCACACAGGTAGTAGTCTTGGCAAGCTGATTGGCCTCCTGATTGGCATTATTAGTGAGCTATTATGTAATCATCAAATGTTGTTGCAGTTGCTGTTACACTTACAGACAGCCAACGCAGCAATGATGCCTCAATTTGATCGCTATCGTGACCACTGCTTTTCTTAGTTTCTCATCTCTTTGTTGCTGCAATTTATTACCAACTCTTTAGTCTATCTAAGTGTACATCTTTATTGACTTTAACTCGAATACTCCACTTGACTTTGCATGCGTCTCATGCCATGTCATTTGGACAGTTTTCAATGTTGAAAAAATGTGAATACTTATATACTATTATATATCCGTATAGTATTTTGTCGTGCGAGCTTCTGGAACTGAACACTTACGCTAATATTGCTGCTTAATGCCTATTATTTGACTATTAACATGCCGAATGTGTTAGTTTTCCTGTTAAGTGCAGCTAAATCTAATTTTCCTACAGCTATGTGATAAATTTATGCTTTAGTATATAAATTTAACAATGTCTAAAAACTCGTCTGAATCGATAAATTTTACTGGCTTCATTGTGCTCGGACGTAAATATGTAGACGTAGTCGTATAATCGTATAAAAAAATTCCGAAAAAATACAGAAATAGTAATTGAGAGTACAACTTCTTGAAAAAATCTTTAAATTTCGTTACAAGTCGATATATTTGAAAATATTTTATTTAACGATCGTCTAACAGTTTCATATTCTGTATACCTGAGTTAATTGGCATGAAATTATTGCGGGGATAGGTGTGAAACTTGGGTAAAAATTTCCTAAATGTAGGCAACATTTTTCTTTGCTTGCTAATACTGCCTACTTGTAGGGTGACATAGAGCTATTTTAAAATAAATTTTACTGGCTTTATTTTGTATAGAATATGTATATAAGTACAGTATAATCATATAGAAAAATTTTCAAAATTTAGATACAACTAAATGAAAGTACATCTCCTTAAAAAAATTGATTAGAAAAAGTTAAACATTTTGTTAAAAGTCATTATATTCCAAAATATTTTATGTAAAGTCACTATGTGTTGATTAACAAGCGTCTAAGTGTTATTATTTTCTATATATCCGAGTTAGTCCGCATGAAATTTATGTCGACATTAGTGTGAAACTTGGCTACAAATTTCTTAAGTGTAGGCAACATTTTTCTTTGTACGCTAATACAGCATACTTTTAGGGTGACATTGAGTTATTTTCAAATAAATATTACTGGATTTATTGTGCACTGAATATGTATGTAAATATGGTCGTATAATCGCATAGAAAAATTTTCAAAATTCGTAAAAACTAAATAAAAGTATATCTCCTTAGAAAAATTGATTAGAAAAAGTTTAAAATATAGTTAAAGGTCGAAAATATTTTGTGTAGAAATCACAATTTTTTGATTAGCAATAGTCTAACTATAATCTTTTCCATATATTTGAGTTAGTCCGCATGGAACTATTGTCTACATATGTATGTAGGTTTGAAGCTTGGCTAAAAATTTCCTAAATGTAGGCAACATTTTTCTTTGCATGCTTATCTTGCCTAGTTTTAGGGTGACATTGCGTTATACAGTCAGAACGTAGCATTGAAATAAGACTAATGGATCAGAAGGTGTTCAAAACAGCTGGCTGAATATTTGCCAATTTTCTTTTATGGACTCTTCTAATTTGTTCTTAGTTCTTAATCAAAATCAGTTCATTAAGCTCTTGGCTTTTTAAAGCTCTCTTCGTTGCTTAATAAGACATCTTGTGATCATAGATCTTTCATCGACGCTAACAATTTTTTAATACTAAAACAAGGAACTAATTATCTTTTTACCTATCGACGCTTGACTTTCCACCGCTTAACATATCCATCATAATTGATACTCTGCACCTGTTTGCCATTAAGATGGTGTAGATAAATGTAAAGCAAAACAAGCACGAGTTAATCACATATTCATACTTTACTGCCATATGTGTGTCTTATACATATACATATGTGTGCTTGAAGACTCTTACAGAAACTTTTCATATTTACTTGTCAAAGTCGCCGAAGCTGAACAATGAGCCATAGTAAAGAAAGCATACCGAAATCCAAATGAAGCAAATATGCAAATATTGTGTTCACATAAATCAAACCATGCGCAGTAAGGCGCGAATATGTGTCAAACTTTACCGTTAAAGCAAGGTCGGGGAAAAAGTAGGACACAACTCAAGGGTTAATACGAACTTTTTGGTATAAATTAGTCAGGCAAGGTAATGAAGGTTTTGTGAAAAGTAATTTGGATAAATGTCTTTATGTGGTGGAGGGCTTTAGAAAAGACCACACTTGCAAAGAAACTCGGGAGCGTTCAACTGGCGGCGCTCATCAGCATTAGTGGTCCACTCCAACCATGGCACTTAACGCCATTTTGAACATAATACCCGTGGACAACACTGGAAGGTGCATGGCCGCGGAAGTGGCATTAAACTCAGAAAATCTTGGTTAAAGAACGCTTATCTGAACACTCGGATATCCTCACACACTTTGACTGCATACCGGATCATCTAGATCATGGAGTCGCCAAACCGAACTGTGGCGGCTCCTTCTCTGCCCATATACTGGCGAGGGAGCTATTGGTGGGGCGAAGCCGTTGTAGTAGAGAGCTTCTTTACGGATGGGTCAAAGCTTTTGGGGAAGGTTGGTGGAGAGGTTTACTGTGGGAGCTCTCTATCAACTCCAGTTTCAGACTTCCTGACTATTGCAGTGTCTTCCAAGCTGATGTTGCAGCCATCAAGGTAGCAGTAGTTTTGTTCGGGAGAGCGGCTTCCTTTAGAGTAGTGACTACTCATTTACAGTGCATTCAGGGTTGGTGGAGGAGTTCCTAACCTCGCTATCATTAGCACTGAGTGTCTTTGTGTAAGACTGGTTTAACAAATATTCGCTCTACAAACATTTTTTGTCTTCAATTCAGATGGAAGAGGTACTAAAAATGTTTACGCCTCCATTCAGCAAAATTTTTAGATCATACTAATTTCAAAACCTCAAACCCAAAATGGCAATCTCTGTCTAATAGAAATTTACTCAGAATGAACTTCTTTGATTAAATTTTCCTAGTAGCCCTCACAACTGCAATAGCCTCAATTGAACTTAGCACACTTAGCAATTTTAGCAATGTAACTACAACAATAATAACATATTAGAACAACACATTTTGGGGTCTAAACTGCGATACTCATACTCATACATACTTAAGTGGGCTTGAGCGGCCGCAGTCAAGCTTGACCCATGAAAATTGCATAGATTTGCATTTCAACGGCAGCGACAGCAGGTGATTACGAAATTGATAGAACAATGCATGTGTAAAGTGATGATGAAGACAGATAGACAAATGAGGCGGACAACAGAATGTACGTAGAAAAAGGAACAAATAAAAACGCCAACAAACACAAAGCAAGAAAAAAAAACACAAAAAATCGAAGTGATCAAAACAAAGGCGCGGAAAATAAAACATGCTTGCAAAACAACAACAAACAAAAAATCAAATAAAACGAAAAAAATCACCAAAAAGCAAGAAATAATGAAATAGCATAAAATTAGCAACTCACCAGCTTGCTTTTGTTGTTGCAGTGAATGTAAACGATAGCTATTGTGGGCATAGGATTTTGCAGTTAAATCGCTAGTAATGAGTGAAAGACTTCGAGAAGCGTAGCTGCAAAGCGTCAGGTAGCATTTGTGTCGATTTTAATGGGTACTTAAAAAAGGCGGTCAGAGTGCTTAGGTGTTCGGTGAAATGAACAACAATGCAAGCTTGATATGTAGGCTTGTGTGCAATTAAAAATTGAACATTAAACTAATGATTAGTTTTATTAAATCTGGCAATTTCTTACAACATATTTATTGCTTTTGGAGTTATAATGTTTATGTCGTTGGCTTTTAGTTAAGCGCTGCAATTAATTATTACAAAGTTGGAAAATCTTAAATTATTTTTTAACCGAGAGCAAGCAAGAATTAAGTATCTGAGTTGAATGAAGAGAACAGTTGTGGTTATTTAAGGTACGCGTACTAGTTAGGAGGGTTCTAATTTTATATTCGTACATAATCCTGGAACCAGAGTTATGCTAATCGAGACCAAAATTGCTAACTCACCACAACAGCATTGGCAGCTGTTAGACAAATAAGAGACGACTAAGGCCTAGATTTTCGAAATTTCATAAAACTGTAGATAAGTTAGTTGAAAAGTTTGGAAGGAAGTTCCAAAAAATCGTTAATATTGGATAGTCGAAAAAGTATTTTCGTATTTTGTCAATAGATGTCGTTGCAGTCGTATATCGCCAGTGTTATCAATCGCATTGCGTCATACCATATAGTGTTGGAAAGGTGAGATTTTAAGCTTCATTTAATCAGAAAAAAATTAAAATCGGGGAAGTTGAAAAAGAGTTACAGCTCTTCAAAAATAAGTCAAATAATGAAGAAAGGCGCTAGATCTTAAAAATTTTTTATAAAAAGGGAAGAATGCCACGCAAGCCACCAATGAAATTTGTAAAATTTACGGAGACGATGATGTATCAGTTCGTGTAGCACAACAATAGTGCGCTCGTTTCCGTTCTGGAAATTTCGAAATTTCAATTTACAATGATGAAAGTTTTTCGCTTATGGATTAATGTCCCTAGCAGAAAAATGGCAAAAAGTGTTCGAACAAAATGGTAGATATTTTTTATTTATTTATTAATATAAATATAAAAAAAAATTAATTGAAATTGGTTGGAAATACGAAAAGACTTTTTTTCGACTAACCAATATATAGGTTAGCGCTGTAATAGCGCCTCATTTATAGTTGACTCCGCTTAAAACTGAGTTCTCGCAGTGATTACTAAAAAGCAATTGAAGTTCTGAAAGAAAAGACTTTTCGTTTGCTTATTTTTTTACAGACATTCCTCACGTGGTAACATATCAAATTTCAGTTTGCTTATCTCTTTAAATTTAAATTTTAATATTCAACAGATGCTTATTGCTACCTTCAAGCAATACTTACAACAGTCTTTATGTTTCTTCTTTTCTAGCCACTTCACATGCCGCTGCAATAATGGGAAACTCACTGACGCACGCCGTCCATCGCGGCTCAACGGCTTTCAGTAGCAACAGCAACAACCACACAGGCAAATCACGCGCTTCAACTACACCGCGGAATCAAAAGTCACGCTATCACTCAACACTCTGCGACGATGGTGACGGCGGCGCGCCACAACGCAAAGCTAAAACATTACCAGCACGGCACAGCCGTCGGCGCAGTGAGCACACGACCAATGACATTCACGGTCATGGACGCAGTAAAACGCCGCCAGCATCGGCGCCACCGAATGGTGAAACGTCGCGCATGCTCTTTCTACTCTATCTGATACATCGCACCTGGAATGTGGTGGTGGAGACGGTGGATACGCGCAGCAAGAGGTGAGTATGCTTGTTTGTACATTATTTGTTGAAGTGTGCACCGAGTTGAGCTGTCTTTTTGTTTTGGTGATTTTGTAGATCGCGCCGTAGCGCACCTGCTTCAGAAGGTCACACACTCACGCGACCGCGTTCTGCGCATTTATACACCGAACGCGAGCTGAGTTGTTCGAACAGTGATGGTGATTGTTCCATACATATCACAGATTTGGATGACGCTGAGGTCGCTTCGTCCTTTTGTTGCTCGCAATACTCTTATTGTAGTTGTAGCTATTGCTTCGATACGAATCAGAATGTTTACAATTCCATTGGTGGTGGTGAGGATCGGTGTTCGCTGGATTCGATTTGTGAGCGGACTTCGTCCAAGTGTGGCAGGTGAGTCAAACACGCAAAATTAGATTTTTTGGGCATGAATTTAATCACATCTTCAGATGTAAGCATGAGCTTTGCAGTGGTTATAAAACTGTATTCAAGTTAAGTTCAAAGTCAGCTTTCCGAATTTCGCCAACACTGGCATTCAAACTGTGAAAGATCTTTATTCATAAACCGAACATCGAGTGGGAATGTGTCCCAGCTATTAGTCACGACTTACACCAAAAACAAGATCGGTTTCCGAGTGCCTAAAAGCATGCTATTATTTTGTTTACTTACAGCTTAAACTTCTCCAAATAAATAAAGATTTATATGCTTTTTAACACACTTTATTATTAAGCCTACGCTAGCACCCATTATGGGTTATCACTAATAAATAATCACTATCGTGTGTAAGTCTAATCAGTAATTATAATATGCGTATATCTCGGTTGATAAACAAACATTCCGAAGCGTCTTCGCAGTTGTTTAAAAAGTTTTGTCAAATCTAAGGATCCTGGAAGTCTTGAGTAAATGTTTGATAATAATGGTGCGTTGGGTACAGATTCTGAATATTGATTTGCTGCCGTGCAAGAACATGGAACTGGTGGCTGCGCTTGATAAGCCGGTGCTGTTTCAGTATTTGCATAAGATGCCGAAATTGGAGCTGGTTGGGTGGCTAGGTAACTTTGACTCTGGTCTGAAGCAGTATATGACAAATCTGTAGGCGCAGGAACCGATGCACCACACGGTGCTGGTTGTTGAGCTTCATAAGGGATCTGTAAAGGTGTCACACCTACTGAATCCTTAGCAGCATTAGGATACGAAGCTGGTTGTGGCTGTTCATAAGCTGCAGGCGCTGGCACTGGATCTGAACTAACGTAAGGTGTAGGAGTGAGAGCAGGTGCTGAATGAGTGTACGGAGCTGGTTGCTGTATTTCACATTGAGCTGCAGCTGACGTAGGATCTGGGTACGTTGAGGAGTAAGAAGCAGAAGCTGGTGCTACGTATTTTTGAGGCTGCTCTGCAGCAGTGTAAGGTGCGGAATCAGTATAAGATGGTGATGGAGAGTAAGGAACTGTCGGCTGAACTTCTGTATTGGCACCAGCTGCTGGAGCTTGTGCTTCGTAACTTTGGCTTTGGTCAAGAGCTGAATATGGTAATGGCACTGGTGCTGGAGCTACTGCTGGCGATGAATAAGCGTTTGATGATGGCTGTTGGGCTTCATATAGAGCTGGCACAGCATCTGGGCTCGCACAAGCAACAGGAACTGGAAGTGGTGCATCATAACTTTGTGTCTGTTCTGGGGTAGCGTAAGTTGCAGGATTGGAGACGGAAGTTGAGGTGGCGTAAGGACACGCGGGTGCTTGCTGTAGTTCATTTGGGACCACAACTGGATTTGGGGCTATGTAAGGCGCAGGATTTTGTTCAACAGCAGCATATGAAGGAGGCGCATAAGCAGGTGTTGATTCTGCATAAGGACATGGAGCTGGTTGCGGCACATCGTATGAAGATGTTATTGGGACAGGAGCAGGATTAGTATAAATGGGCTGAGTTGGAGGAGCAGGTTCTGCTGCATTAGCGCACAGTGCTGTTTGCTCTGCTTCATAGGCAGCTGGAATTGCATTCTGGGTCGCATAAAGAGCAGGAGCTGAAAGTTCTGTAGCGTAATTTTGACTCTGGTCAAGAGATGAATAAGGTGCTGGTGCTGGAGCAGGTACAGAGTTCGCATCAGAGCAAGCTGCTTCATAAGGTGACGGAACTGGTTTTTGAACGGGATAAGGCAAAAGAGCTGGAGCTGGAGCTGGTTCTCTATAACTTGGACTCTGGTCAGTTGCCGAGCAAGGTGCTGGTGCTGATTTCTGTGCTTCATATTGGCTTGCATCTGAATCCGGTGCTACTGGTACTACGTAATTTAGACTCTGGTCAACGGCAGCATAAGGTAGCGACGTTGGAGCAGGAGTTGGTGTTGCGTAAGGGCCTGATGGTGGCTGTTGTGTTTCATAGGAAGCTGGCACTGGATTCTGTGCCATATAAGGAGCTGAAGCTGGGACAGGTAAAACAATATTTTGATTTGGGTCAGAAGCCGTATAAGGTGCTGGTACTACAGTAGGTGCTAGTGCTGGACATTGGGACGACGGTTGTACTTCATATGGTGCGGGGGATGGGATCGTTTCCTGAACTGGATATGATTTTGGAACTTCAGTAGATGCCACATAGATCTGACTCTGATCAAGAGCTACATATGGTGCTGGTTCTGAATCAGGCGCTGATGCATAGGAACGGGGCGCTGGTACTGGTGCAGAAACAGTAGGCGCAAAATAATTTTGATTTTGGTCAAGAGGAACATAAGGTGCTTCGATTGGAGAAGGAGCTGGAGTAGGTACTTGATAGCTTTGGCTCTGATCTGGAGCAATATATGGTAAAGAATCTGAAGGTGCTTGATAATTTTGGCTTTGGTCGGGAGCAATATATGGTAGAGGATCGGAACCAGCAGCTGAGCAAGGAGCTGGTTGTGGTGTCTCATAAGTAGGTGGTACTGCATCTGGAGTGGCATACGATACAGAAGCGGGAGCTGATTCAATGTAATTTTGGCTTTGATCTTGAACTGCATAAGATGAAGAATGAGATTGAGACGGCGATGAGTATTCCTGGCCTGTGTATGAAGATGACGCAATATAGGATGTCGAAATTGGTTCCGGATCCGATGCAAGATAATCTGCCGATGGTGGTGAAGTAAACGAATACTCTTCATCTGTCAGTGGTGTTGATTTTAATGTTGGCGCACAGGGTCCTTCGCCGATTACTTTCCAGTCTATGGAGTGGTAAATAGTTCAGAAATTGAATATATACTTTCGGGAAGGAAAATCAAAATTTATATTTACGTCGCTTGGTTGCACAAATTAGCTGATTGACGAGACAGGCATTGGGCACCGTGCGCACAGCTCCATCAGGCACTTGCTGAGCACAAACAGGCTTAAACAGTGCTGGACAGACAATTTCATGACAGTTTAGTAAACAGTTTTCCAAGTCCGTTTTAATGGGAACTAAAAGAAATATATATTTTTTTTAATTTCGGAGGGTATTAACAGTATCCAAAAAAGGAGTATAAAGCTTACCTCGCTGTCCAAGATAAATTTGCTTGTAAATATAAGCATTTAGTCTACATTCGTTTTCGAAGTAAAGATATGCCACGCCGTTCGTGGCACACACGGGTAAACCGCCCTCAGCGCAAATCGGTGTATAAAGTCCGCTTGCGGTAGAAGTGATCAGACTCCCAACAAATAATATTAACCACATACTTATGACTTGAAGGTTTACTAAAGTGTATTCTCAAACAACTGCAATGTGAATGTACTAAAGTTTTCAGGGTCGCCCGCTTTTTATACATCATTTGAATATGGCCCAATGTAAAATTCAAATTTCGGACCTCACCGCCAAAGCACCTACTTATCACCAAGTTATGTGCCTTCGGCTCAATGGACCAATCTAACCGTTATTCGTTGGTCCGTGTTCGCAAAGTTTGGCAAAGTGCGTTCTTCAGTCATTAGACAGAATTCAGCGCTTATCATTGGAGCTTACGCAAAACCGGCGGTCTTCAGCTGCTAGTACGTGTTTTTCGCACGCCGGTAGTCATGTTTACCAACCGCTTATTTGCTTTTATAGTGTTTGTAATGAAATAGTTGTTGCTCGCAGTTAGGGTGTTTACAAACAACAACACAACTTATGTAATTCTGTCTCTTTGCTTGAATGAAAATTTCATGCAGTTGACAAAGTTATCTGCGTTTCTTGAAGAGTATGAGTCAGGCGCTGTTTTAATTATACTATAACCATTTGAAGTAATTTAAACTAAAGGTCGTGTTAGGTAAACTTTATTGACGATTGGTTGACTGATTGGTTGAAAAGGGAGACGGACCGTAGGCGGCTGCACGTAGGCCATCATTGGGTCCATTCAGCTATCCAACAACTTCGTGGATTTGGTGAAAGACATGTTTCTTTTCTACCCCACCTGTCCAATGTCTCTTTTGTTGCAAAGCCGTGGAATATGGACCTTTTCATTTGGCTGAAGACTCGGCATTCGCATAGATAATATTCCGGCGTCTCCTCCTCCGCACATACTCTGTACTCCGCTGAAGCTACTTTTCCCATTCACTGAAGGGTAAGTGCGCTGTGAACACCACTACAATGTGACGAAGCTCCCTTTTGCCTAGGTTTTGGAGCTTTTTGGTCTGCCCACCATCAACATTATTCCTAAATAACTTTGTGGTATGCCCTTTATGGTTTATGTTCCAAGACCTGAGGCGTTCCACTAGCGTTCATTGCTTCAAATAACCCAGAAAGAGCTGAATGGCTAGGTGCAGCTTAGGGGAATTATGTACATATATCACCAGCTGCCCCGAGCAAGACAGCTCGTCTGCATTTTCATTTCTTTCTATTCCTATATGACTTGGTACCTTAAAGATCTTAAGCAAGTTCCTACAAAGGTCTATTGCCTGCTTGCATAACCTAACGCAATGAGACTTAGTATTGGCGCTACGGGTATTCTTAATTGAGGATAAGCTATTCCCTAGAATGACCAAAAGTCCACTTTGCACAAGCCTGAAAAACTGAATTGTAGTAATTTATTTTGAATCTGCCTTCTGTGTATGGATTACAATAGAAGAAGCCCGCTCCTGTTCCTGTTTCACTCCTTAAACCGTTAGTTAATATGTAGATTTCGCCTTTGGAACCATCAATCAATCACAATTGGTCACTGGGAGATGAAAAACGATTTATTTTGTTACTCGTGGGTCTTCTTTTCTCGGGCGCATGGCCAATTTTACAAAATTGCATTTGCAAGTTGGAGTATGATACAATGCCCGTAATGACGCCTAGCCCAGCTCCAGTAGCCTAAAATCATGAACCGGCTGGCCGTAATCATTTCTTCATACCTCACTTTTATGTGCATTTGTCGGATGTCGTTGATAACCTCAAGAGTCTCTGTTAAGGTAGTTTTCATTGCCTCCGCAATCCCCAGCAAAGAAGCCTGTTGCATCTATTCCAGGGGCTTAATAGGGATCTATTTCGATAATGCCATCCGCCATACCACTGCACCATAAGTTTGTATGAGTGTTACATTAGTATAGAGCGCACTTCGGTGCAATGCCTCTACAGCAGGTGTTTCAGATTCGAAGACCTAAGTTTATCTAGCGTAACTCCGAGGTATTTGACAGAGCTAGTAGTTCAACCCCTTTCCCTTGACGGTTTGCATTTTTTAGTAATATGAGTTTTCTACTTTGTATCCATATATGTTGGGTATATGGTAGTCATCAAACGTTTGTTCACGGTCAATTGAGGTGCCATATGTGTATGTACTTGTAGTATTTGTTCTGTTGAAGATCAATGAGCTCTACAGTTTGGTATGTACAGGCAGCTTTTTATCAGAGGCTCAAAGATGACTTGTAGCATAGAGTGGTTTCAGATAGGTCAAATAAATCAAGGTTAGTTGCCTTATAATTTCCTGAGAAAAATGTTTGATTACTTTTAACTTAACGGCTCGTTACTTTCTGTGCAATAAATAGCTAAACCTGTTCAGGAAGTAGAGACATTTTGTTTACCCTTACTACTGATTTCGATTTTATTTGGAACTTGTGTAACATCAAAAAAAAACTTGATGAATAACTAAAATGTATTAGGCAGATATAAAAGTACGGTTTGTGTACTAACGCTACTTGATCACAAAGTTATTTGTTCGAAATAGTGAATCCGATCGCAACATTCACATCGATCGCAGTTTATGCGATCACACCAGTGGCTGTAAAACTGTAAGGCGCAAGCCACTAGCATTGACACAAACCATATTGTGTAACATAATGTAAAGCTTTCTCTGAAGTAATGTTGTGGAATACAAAAATAAGCTCCGCTTTGAAATTATTTGCCGTAGTGTATAAATATTATTATTTTAAATAAATTTGTTTTAGAATTTCTTTATATTGGCATATTGACGCGGTTTTTCAAGATATGACCGCCATCCGAAAGCGGAATTCATACAGTAAACGGATTAATCTTCACCGGCCTATAAGAGCCCATTTTAGGAAGGGTATGTTTCATATAAAGGATCAATAGAGGACCGAATAAAAAATGCCACTTCGAAAGCTGATTTATACCGATAGTAAAGTAAAATCGTCTTCCTTTGCAAATCAAACTTGAACCATTTTTTGTTGCTAATGAAGCAAATACATTTCATTCAGTAAAACACAACTTTCCGTGAACTAAATTAAATAAAAAGATTGGCTGGGCTGTAATATGATTTATTTATTGATGTCTTCGGAAACTATTTTAAACATATTGTGTTCATTGATAGTATTTAACAGCACTGGAATATGGGGGAAGAATAGGTGCGGGAGCTGGTGCTGGTACAGCATAAGATGGTTGAACTGGCTCAGGTGCAGCTGGTGAAGATGGAGCATAGGACACCGGAGCTGGAGCTGTGGCTTGATATGGGGCAGGAGGGGATGCTGGGGCTGGTGCTACGTAAGATGGCGGTGCATAAGCAGAGGCAGCCGGTGGTGGTGCAGCATAAGATGGCTGAACTGGCTCAGGAGCAGCATAGGTCAGTGAAGCTGGAGCTGAAGCTATATAAGAGGCAGAAGGCGATGGCGGTGCTGGTGCTGGAGCAGCATAAGATGGCTGAGCTGGTTCAGGAGCAACATAAGCAGCCGGTGAAGGAGCAGCATAGGACAAAGGAGATGGAGCTGAAGCCGCATAAGCGGCAGGAAGCGGTGTTGGGGCTGGTGCAGCATAAGTTGGTTGAGCAGGTTCAGGAGCAGCGTAGGATACCAGACCTGGAGCCGGAACTGGAGCGGCACAAGGGGCTGGAGCAGGTGCCGGGGCTGCATATGGTGCGAGAGGGGATGCTGGGGCTGGCGCTGTATAGGATGATAATGCAGAAAGAGCGGGAACCTGTGCTGGTGCAGCGTAAGATGGCTGAGCTGGCTCAGGAGCAGCATAACCAACCGGTGAAGGAGCAGCATATGCCACAGGAGCTGGAGCTGGAGCTGGAATTGGAGCTGCACAAGGGGCAGGAGCAGGCGCCGGAGCAGCATAAGATGCGACAGATTGTGTTGGTGCTGGATAAGAGGGTAGGGCTGGTGAGACACTTTGGCTTGGAGGAGCATAAAAGGAGACTGGTGCAGGTGCTGGAACTGGTACGGGAGCATTATAAGCTTGTGGACCTGGTGCTGGTACTGAGTAAGCGGCTGGAGCAGCTGCTGGAGATGAAAAAGGCGACAGTAGGAGTACTGGCACTGAATCTGGTTCTGCGTAAGTTGCTGGTGGGAGTACTGGTGCCGCGTAACTAGCAGGGGCTGGAGCAGGGGCTGGATAAACATCCTGAGCTGAAGGTGGTGCAGTAGCATAAGGGCAGGGTGAGAGTATTGAAACTGAGTCAGGAGCTGCATAAGATGCTGGTGCAGGGTCTACTGGTGGCGCATAAGCAACTGGAGCGGATGACTGAGCTGCATAAGCCTCAGGTGCGACTGCATTTGAACATGGTGATGGGACGGGATTTAATCCTGGAGCTACGTAAGCAGCTGTGGACGGCGCTGTTGGTAAATAGGCATCTTGAATAGGTGCTACCGGAGCATATGCATCAGGAATCGACGCTGGAGCAGTTGTGTAAGGACATGGTGCTGTTGGTATGGGATCAGCTGCAGCATAAGCGACTGGACCGGGAGCAGGAGCAGGTGCTGCGTAAGCAATAGGAGCTGGGGCAGGAGCAGGTGCTGCGTAAGTAACAGGAGCTGGAGCAGGAGCAGGTGCTGCGTAAGCAACAGGAGCTGGAGCAGGCGCAGGTGCATAAGCATTTACAGCTGGTGCCAGGGCTATCGCATTAGAACACGGTGAAGGAGCAGGCACGGCTTCTGGCGTTGCATAACCAACAGGAGCTGGGGGTGGCGCTACATAAGTATCTGGAGCTGGCACTGGTTCCGCTGCATATGAACAAGGAGTTGGTACTGGAACTGGCTCTGGTGCTGAGTAAGGAGCTGGAACCGGTGCTGGTGCTATGTAAGGCGTTGAGTCCGATGCAAGCAAAGTTGGTGCATACGGTAATGGCTCAGGAAGTGGGGCAGGCGCCACCGCACAAGGTGGTTGTACTATTGCCGAAGCTCCGTAGGCGGGTGCTGGTGCTGGCGCTGCATAAGTCGCAGGTGCGGATGCAGGAGCTGGTGCCGAATATTGATAGGAAGGTACGAGTGCTTGCGGATCTGAAGATGGTACAGGACTCAGATAACGCGGCAACGTAGACGGTGGTTGCAGGTTATAGGTGGCCGAATTGGCTGATACAATAAATGCGCAAATTGTAAGAATGAAACGCATTTTGAAATAAATTATTTTTCACTGAAGCAACTGAAGTGATTTGCTGTGTAGTCGTTTTGTTATACTACCCAACTGACAGCCGTGAACCTTTTATACCCAATTTTATGTTAAAGACGTATCGTGCGTAGTAGAGGAATTATACTTATCGGGTTATGTGCCTCTGCTACATGGGAATAATCTTTGTACTGCCTACCGAAGGTGGCTTAGTGCAGTCATCATTCAACGCACTTGTGGTGGCGTTGGTCTTTAACTGTTCCACCGTACGTGCTTCTTGACTCTCGAAATTCCCTTGATATCTACTTTGGTGCGACATTCTTCGGCGCTGCGCTAAAAAATAACCGTTTGTGTTTTAAAAAATATGTATGAATGAAATGCTTGAGCTATTTGTTTACCAATATATGTACTATATGTACGTGCCCTGAAATGCTTTCGTTCTAATAGTAATAGTAAATACGATATTATTTTGTATTTTTTCAGGTGAGTACAATTTCCGACTATTTCTCTCTGATAATAACCAAAACTAAGTGGTAAGTCATAAGATAATATTATATGTCTATGTATATAGAATAATATTGAATATCTTTCTGGCAGCAGACACTTCTCAGGAGCTGCCTATGTGCAGGACTTAAAATTTTTTGCTACCTTTATTTGTGTCGTTAAATCGGAAGACTTTTCAAATCTGTGAAATGAAAATATTCATTAATTGATACCTCAAAAGTTTCATAGATTCTTTTAAGGAAAATTAACCCAAATCTAGGTATATTAATTTTAAGTTCAGTATTGTTTTTTTTAAATAAAGTTTGGTCGAGGTATACAGGCTTATACATACATATAGTAGTTTCATTCAGAAATAAAGGAATTCCAGTCCTTATAGTTAAAGATTTCTTATTCCATACATCTCATTTCGTTAACCTTGTTTTCAAAGACTTTCAATTCCAGAAAGTCTTCAGAGATAAGAGACTGACACAGTGGCGTAGCTACAACTTCGGGCGCCCGGGGCCAAGGATGTTCTCCCGCCCCCTTTATATACCTACCTACAAGTTTCATGAGGTGGTTCGAACAAAAGTGAACTTTTACAAAATATCTTCGATATTAAGTATATAAAAAATTTAGGAACTAAAAGCGACGCAAATTCTGAAGTGCCAAAATTCTCACAATACGGTTTTTGAGAAAATTGATAGTAAATTTACAAGACATCTTATTAAAAGCCATAGAAAAAACCCATTTTCGCCCTATATCTTGTACACTTTTGACACAATTTGCAGGAATTTTTGCCCGAATTGGAGTTTTTAAACGACGGCCCCCTTCGCCCCCCCTAGCTACGCCACTGGACTGACAAAAAATACCTTATATCCAATTAGTACCCATATTCCTTATTATTAGAGGTTGTTAACTTTTCTAAACAAAGAAACGTAAGAAATAGTTATTTGCATAGATATTACGTGATCATCTTGAAAAATCGTAGAAACTTCAAAAGTAATAACACAAAACCGAGCATTTTTGGACATATAGGAAAGTCCGCTTGTTTCCACTCTTCTGCCATATAAATACCATATTCATCCCTATTAGTAGGATGGTACTAAGGTTATCCGATATTTAAAGAACGTTTACATTTACGTTTTTTTTAAAGCATACATATTACAATAATAAAAATAACTCCAACACAGAAACTTTTACTTTTTTTTTTACTTCAATTCCAATTTAGAGCCTTCAATAAATCTCTTTAGTGAAAGACAACTTTCTGAACCATCTCCGGGACGACATTGAAACACAATTATAAATCTAAATTTTCCAACGACTGAATAAGAGAACATATTTTAATAATATTATATATAAAGGGTGATCCATTTCGGGGTTCCCTATTTTTTTTAAAGAAAAAACACAGAAACTTCAAGTTTAATGGCGAATGTTTATTATCATTCGAAAGAACATTCTTTGGCATTTATTTTGTGAAGATTATCTCTTTTCAATGTTGGTTGTTGCAACGTCTCAGATGGTCCATCCGTTGACAAGGGTTTCCCCAAGGCCTAAATCGAAGCGGATTGTCCGCATAGACTTTAGACTCTATGTACATACATATCCCCACAGAAAAAAGTATAACGGTCACAAACGATCTTGGTGTCCAATCGACCGGCCCAAAACGTGGACTTCAAGCTCTACATATCTCTACAGAAAATAGTGTAACGGTGTGATATCACACGATCTTGGTGGTCAATCGACCGGCCCAAAACGTGAAATTATCTGCTCACCGAAGTGTTCTCTCAATAAATCCATTGATTGATGCGAAGGGTGGAAGTGGCGCAGTCTTGCTGAAACCAGATGTCGTCAAGATCATAAGCTTCAATTTCAGTCATCAAATAGTCAGTTATCATGCCGCGATAACGGTCGTCATTGACGGTTACGTTCTCACCGGCAACAGTTTTGAGGAAATATGGATCCACAAAACACACCAAACCCGTTGTTTGCTCTAAATGAAATGGCAACTCTTGAATCGCTTCAGGCTGCTCTTCGTCCCAATCGCGGAAATTTCGCTTGTTGTCGTTGAACAAAATTTGGCTCGAAAACGTCGGATCTTCACGGAACTTTTCAAAAGCCTATAGAACGAAGCGATGTCGTTGGGAAGGTCGAGCGGCTTCAGTTCTTGCGCAAGCGGCTTGACAAGAACCTTTACCGACGCAGATAATTTGGAACATGAGTTGAATTATAACTAAATGACCCTCATACCTTTTAAACTTGTCCTTAAGTTGAGGCTCAGTAGATAAAATGAGTTCAGGATCAGAGATTTATATTAAAATCAAGTATACTTTATATTATATTTGACCGAGGCATTATTTTCGGTATAGTTTGGGACTTTTGCATCGAACAAGGTATTATTATATCTATTAAAAATTACGAACAAAAAGAACGTATATTTGTGTTTTAAAAATTAACTTTATTGATCATTCTATATATTTAAGGAATAACTATTATAGTATATATAAACAATTTCAATGGGTCGGGGATGGTCTTACAACTACATGCACACATTCATACAAGAATCACATTGGAAATTAATTGAGGCTAAACTTCAGGTCACTCTTTAAGTCATCTTTTAATATGAACGTGGACCTTTCGAACCTCTATATTCGATGAGTGTATAAGTGGGCTGATAATAAAAGGGAGCAAGAGACTGCAAGCCATTTTTTGATATCAGGGGATTACTATCAATCCATTTCGAAATTAAAGCAGCGATGTCTGGTGTATATGCCTCCGAAATATCTTGTTGACCTCCAATAATCGCAGGAATATCGTATTTAAGCGACGCAATTTTCGATTGTGAAGGCCACCAAGGAACAGATTGCGCTGGATTTGATGAGCACGTACATGCAGGCGATGGTGTCGGCGAGTAATTAGCAGGATCCGTTGCAGGAGCTGGTAAGGCCACAGGAGCGGGTAATGGATATTCCGCTGTGTAGGGACTTACTGACGGCGTAGGAGCAGAGTATACGCTCAGATCTGTGGCTGGGGCTGGACTAGGATAGGGGTAAGAATTGGAACCAGGTATAGAATTTTGGTTTGTGGACGCGTAAGAGTTTGATTCTGGTGCCGTATATTGATCAGAGGCTGAGTAAGGAGCAGGAGCTGGAACACTGTAGGAGGATGGTACCGCCGCGGCTGGGTTTGGATTAGCTTCTGAATATGCGGGTTGACTAGGTGCTGCATATGAATTTGGGTCTTGATTAGCTGAAACGGCGGGGTACTGACTCGATGATGAGCAAGTGGATGGAGTTTCTACCGCATAATCGCGGTTTCCATAAGAAGTTGAAGTAGGTGCTGGTGCTGGTGCAGGATAAGTAGTTTGACTCGGTGCAGGTGATGCATAAGCAGATGACGATTGTTGATAGGAATCCTGATATGCTGGTGGGGCCAGAGCAGGAACTGCTTCGGATTCAGAGCAAGGTAATGGAGTAGGATCGTATGAGGCTGGGGCTGGTGCTGGTGCAAGATAAGCCGTTGGACTCGGTGCAGGTGATGCATAGACGGTTGGAGATTGAGCGTCCTGATAAGGTGATGGTGGCAAAGCTGGTTCGTAAGTGGCCGGAACTGGGGCTGGTGCTGGGGCAGGATTCGCAGTTGAACTGGGTGCAGGTGATGCATAGGCAGATTGAGATTGTTGAGACGAATCTGGATATGGTGATGGCGCTTGACCAGGAACAATTTCGGATGTGGAGCAAGGTAGTGGCGCTGGTTCGTAAGTGACTGGCGCTGGTGCAGGATAAGCCATTGGATTCGGTGCAGGGGATGCATAGACGGATGGAGATTGTTGAGGAGGTTCCTGATATACTGATGGTGCCAAAGCGGGAACGGATGCAGAGCAAGGTAGTGGCGCTGGTTCGTAAGAGACTGGCGCTGGTGCTACTGCAGAATAAGCCGTTTGACTCTGTGCAGGTAATATATAATCAGAAGGAGATTGTTGATAGGTGTCCTGATATGCTGGTGGTGCCGGAGCCGGGACTGCTCCGGCCGTAGAGTAAGATAATGGAGCAGAATCGTAAGTGGCTGGGACTGAAGCTGGCGCAGGTGCTGCGTAATTCGAGGAAGATATGGCTGAAGATGGATCAGCGTATGAATCTACTGCAGGTATTGAAGCATATCCTGATACTGGTTCTTGACTGTAAGAAGCTTGGCATGTGTTTGCGGTTGGCAAAGTCGCTGGCGCCGCAACATAATCGGAAGGTGGGTAAGCGAATGGAGCAGGATCTACACCGGTGGCTAAATAAGAATTGGAACCAGGCGATGGACTTTGAGCTGCTGTAATATAAGAGTCAGACGCTGCTGGTGGTGAGTAAGGTGACGCAACAGTCGGTAAAGTTTGGCTCGGTGCTGCATAAGAGTCTTGCGCTGGTGCAGCGTAAGAATCGGCAGGAACTGGTTCTGGTGCCAAAGCTGAGTAATCAGCAGCACAAGTTTGAGGCTCCGGAGCGTCATAGCTTGCGGCCGGTACGGGTTCAACAGGTGCTGGTGAAGCGTAAGAACCGGAAAGAACTGGTTCTGGTGCCAAAGCTGAGTAATCTGCAGCACACGTTTGAGAGTTCGGAGCGTTATAGCTTGTGGTCGGTGCGGGTTCAGCAGGTGCTGCTGGCGTTTGTGGTGAATAATATGTTGCTGCTGGCGCTGCTGTTGGTTCATATGTGGCTTTAGGCTCGTAACTTTGGGTAGGGGCCGGCGCAGGTGCAGGAACTGGCGAGTAAGGACCCACTGGCGGCACCGTATCAGTGCCGGAAGATACAAAATAGCCCTGGTTGGGTGCTGAAGTATCTGGACATGCACCATTGGCGATGATTACCCATTCTGGAAGATATTTTGAAATATAAACATTAATATTAGCAAACTGATACTAATGAGTATACGAAAAAGTTGTGCCACTTACGTTGTCGCGTCTGACAAATCAGCTGATTCACTAGGCAGGCATTGGACACTGTTTGCACGGCACCTGTTGGCACTTGCTGAGCGCAAACTGGCTGGAATATAGCGGGGCATACGATTCCAGCGCAATTAGAGAAGCATTCCACCAGCGACACTCTAGTGGGACCTATGACGACGATTTTAATTAAAGCTCCCAAAATTCATTAGGAAGTAATACTCACTTGGGCGGCCAGCAAAAAGCTCTTTATAGCTAAAAACATTCAATTTACATTCGTTCTCGAAGTAAATGAATTCAAAGCCACTCTTCGCGCACACCGGCTCACCACCATCTGGACAAAGTGGCGTTTCGGGCGCGCTATGTGTGGATGCAATTAGGATGCTGAATAAAAGTAAACGCCACATTTTTGGTTAAATTGACCAACTGCTGAAACGTTTGTTGTGTTTTGATGCCAAATTGAAGGTCGCATGCCTTATATACTCATGATGCAATTAAGTGGTGCACAAAATTGTTTACTCTTTCTCTAATTTAGCTATCATTCTATGTGCTTCTTGTGCAATTAAACAATCTGCACACCATTTGGCCAAAGCAATGAAGCTTTGCCCAAATATGTGTGTCAATAACTGCAGTCTGCGCTCCAGTCTTCGTTCTTAACGGTATTGTGCATGTTTTGACGGCGATCTGCAGCTGCAACTACGTGCCTCTAGACACATCAACTAGCAGAAAAAACACAACGCACCGCTTGCTTCAATCATAGTAGCAAATTGTAGCATACTCGTACGGGGCTAGTAAACTTATCAATTGTTTATAATATTTTTTAGTTGTTGAAGCGGTGAATCACTCGAAGTTATCAGCGTAAATATGTCTGAGCGCATATGAAAATGTATTTCATTCATATTTTCATCGCCAAATCATTATCACTCTTTGCTTTTGCCAGTTTTGTTCGGTTTTATCTGACATTTCATTGTCAACACTTTGTTGTTAATTGCTTGTTAATTGTTTAATCTCTTGCAAATAAATATAGGTGAATGGCAAGTTGGTGTAATGATAATTATGTACTATGTAATTGATAACTGTTGGACGTGGGTAATTAAGGCATTGCAAATATTCGGTTTTAGATTTTGAAATAAATTTTTTTTTTCGATAGATGTATATCTTCAGCGCTACCAATCACAATGTGTCATACCATATTGGGTTGGAAAGGTGGTTGGAAAGTTTAAACTTCATTTAACCCAAAAAAAATTATTTTCGGTGAAGTTGAGAAAAAGTTACAGCTATTCAAAAATGAGTGAAAATAATGAGGAAATACGCTATATTTTGAAATTTTTGTATAAAAAAGGGAAGAATGCGACGTAAGCCACCAATGAAATATGTGAAGCTTACGGAGACGATGCTGTATTAGTTCGTGTAGCACAACAATGGTTCACTCGCTTCCGTTCTGGAAATTTCAAGTAACACTGATGGAATAATGGCTCTAGCGGAATAATGGCAAAAAGTGGTCGACCAAAATATTTGTTTATTTATTTATTAGTATGGATATTAAAAAAAAATAAGTTAAAATTTGATTAGAAATACGAACAGACTTTTTCGACTACCCAATATGTACATATTTGATATGTAAAGTGTTCGACTACTATTGGACCTTCCACAAGTTAAGTAAAATTGAAATGTCGAGGTACTGATGTCGCTTCAAAATGTAATCTTATTATATTATTTTCATGGAAAAATAATAAAGAGGAATTCCAGAATTAAAATTTAAAAATCTCTCTATCAGTTTCAAAGGATTTTGTAGGCCGCTCTTATTTGAAAACATAAGAACAAGTCAAATGTCCCCGGTAAAACACTTTTTTGCCAAAATTCGTTTTTTTATTCAACATATTTCCCTTCAAGGGCGATAAACTCATTATAGCACCCCTCTAACTATTTGATACCATTTTTATAGTTGTAGATTTGGCCCTTGCGTCAAAATAGACCTTAGTTTCGGCTATCATCTCTTCATTGGACGAAATTTTCCTCCCACCCAGCATTATTTTGATGTCTGAGAACAAGAAATAGCCGCTGGGTGCCAAATCTGGAAAATACGGTGGAAGCAGAAGCAATTTGAAACCCAATTCATGGATTTTGCATTTACTTGGTGAAACACGTTGACCGACGTTACCCATACGACGGACGCAAAAACTTGTGTTTACTATGCTTGAACGTCTACAAAACACAGCTCCGAATCATCAACTCATCTCGTTTTTTTGGTCAAAAGTGAGCTCGGGCGGCATCCACTTTGCCCAGAATTTTCCGGTAACCAATTTTCGCGAATGATATGATTTTTCCAAATAAAAAAATTTGTATATTTACATATGAATAATATATGATTTAAATATGTATTTATAAGCCGTTAAAATCCGCCAACATTTCATCCCATATTTCAAATTAATTCAATTAAAGATCCACCTTAATTCTTCAAATTTCCAAATTTCGCTTAAACCCCTACCAACCTCAATAAAATAAAACCAACTCTTGTCTGTCACTCAGCATTTAAGCAGATCCGTGGCGCATCAAAAGCACATCATGTGACATTTTTGACTTGACTTAATAGCGTCACTGTGCATTTGCACGCTCACTGCGCTCGTCAATTATACACACTCTCGCTAAGAAATTGTCAACCAACTCACTTTGGCTGAGTTACCCCAATCCGTGCTTGTGCTCGTTTACGAAAGAAAAAAAGATGAATTAAATAAGTAAAATGACATGCGACAGGTGTTAGAGCTTGCGTGAGTATGCGAGAGCGCGATTGAGCGCTTGCGAGTGGCGCAGTTTTACGAAATAAAGCCGGCAGGTTTTTGTATCCACTAAGTCGCTGCTTAGTCTAGTGATCAAGCTGAGCGCAGGTGTAGCGGAGACAACATACCCTTGTGAGTGCACCAAACTACAGGTGTCAACGAGAGCGCGCGAATTAGAGAGTGAGAACGCGCTTACACTAGTTTGGCCGAAATGAGCCGCTCGTTGACCAATACGACGGTGTGAAAACATAAACAAACGACAAGTGAGCGGCAAGCGCCGCTATAACTCGTCGCTTGGTGTTCTGGCTAACTGATCTAAGCCAAGTTTGATATGTTGGTGCTGCATGCTTTTCAGTTGTGTTTTAGCGGCGTTTCGAGTAGTACGTGTTTTGCGCTTAAATCGGTTCTATAATTTTCGTTTGATGTTTTATGTGTTTATGTTTGAATAGGCAAGAGTTGAGTTGAAAAGTTTCTGATTTCCGCAAACTTAGAAATTCTTTGTTACATAGTGTTGAGAACAACGGCTATCTGAATGTTAGATTGATGTATTTCAATGATGTGGTCATCCATGAGAATGATAAAAAAATGATTAATACAAATTAATTGTTGAAAATATGAAAATCTTTACTGTAAAAAATAACGGTAATTGGTTTGCAGAAATGAAAAATACTCCAGACTACTGATGTGAAAGCATTAACTATTTTATTGCGTTTCGAAAGTATTAAAAACTTAAAAATAAATACTTGAAAAATATCAAAAATGAGGAAATCAAAATATGATTGTGATTTTTTAAATAGAGTGTAATGAGAATGATTGAAATATAAAAATATTTTCTATTTGAAACTAACTTGTTGGTGTGAAAACAAAAAAAAATTATATGTAAATCCGAAAAATTGTGAAGTTCTGATTGGAAAATATTTTTAACGAAAATTTCTTCGAAAAAAAATCATTAATCTCTTACAATTGCTCAACATTACGGAATATTTGAGACGCACCCTTAGTGAACGATCGGCAACCGGATATTTATAGTCATCGAGACTTTGGAAATTTCATGTTCCTGCTTGTGAAGGTATTTATAGTTTCTACAATTAAACCTTTTTTACAAAATATGGTAACAAATCTTTGATTCAAAAATGTACGCTTTTTAAGTCTTACTAAGCCCCTTAAACTGAATACACTGTTAGGCATTTAAAATTTAAATATTTTGCTACAAAAGACTAAATTATTAAAATTCCGGTCATTAAAAACGGAAACACAAATATATGTATCTATTATGGGAAGTTTGTATCTTAAACTTTCATGAAACTGAGCCTAATGAGTTGTACATAAGGTACAGTTGAAAGTGAGTATCCTAATCCAACGATATACTAAAACTCTTGTAGGAAAAATCCAGAGCAGCATTGAAGATTCGCTTCTGAAATGAATTATGCCTTTGCACTAGGTTAGATTAGTTTATACTGCTCGGTTGTCATGCCATACATAGACCTACTGGTCTTTAGTAATATCAGATAGAGGTACAGTTTAATTTGAACCGAGGTATTCGTAAGACAGGCCGTCAACGCTTTTTGCGAACTGTAAGAACGACTTGACCACTAATTTTGATATTTCATCCCGTACCTTGAACTGCGAAGCTCCTATATATATGTAAGCCGGGTTTTAGATAATGCTGTACAGAAGCATAGGAGGTGTTCGAGTGTCTCTGCCATGCCTACTTCCCTGCACTTTCTGCATGTATCGTCGTAACTTATCCCCATACTGCTTGCATGTGATGCCAGTAGATTGTGATCTGTAAAGAGGTCAACAGCCGTCCGGCAGTTCTTTCAAGCCCGCGTGAGTAAAAGGCATGCGTGTCTACCTTGGGGCTCTTGCACATAACCTTGGTGATCCTGTGTGTTCTTAAGGCATTCCATCTCGCCTTGATCTGTCTTTCAGCCCTTTCGGAAATTCATTGTATATTGTTTTTAGTAACTTCCGTATTTTCTCTTCTGGTTCGGTAGCCAGATGGATGACACTTTTGGCAATCTCATCAGCTATTTCGTTTCCCGGAGTCCCTTGTGGCTTGGAATATATGCAGCCGCTTTCCGCCAGCCACTACATCTACTGCCTGCCTGCTTCTTATGACATTCTCTGACTTAATGTGATGTGAGCTTATTGCCTTAGTTGTCGCCTGATTATCAATGTTTATATTGATCATCTTTATGTGTTTCCTACGTTATTAGCTATCTCAGTCGCCTTCCTGGCCGCAACTACTTCCAATTAGAAAATAATTTAGTATTGAGGAAGCTTGAAGGGTTGCCTGAGATCTAGCTCTAGAAGATACTGCAGTATTAAGGACGCTTTAAAGATTGTCTGAGACTAGCTTTGAGTAATAGATTCCTGCTCATTCATTCGTCATTTTTGATTTCTCTGTATAAATGTTGTTCCTTCGGCTATAATCGCGTAAGCGGTGTCTACGCCAATTAAGAAGAAGAAGTATAAATGTTGTTAGTACCGCTTGGCGAGTCGCATGCTTCTGCGCCACTTCACTACAATCATTATACATTTTTTTTACCATTGAGTCCAACTGTGTTCCTTCATTGATCAACCATCGCATTATTCTGGTGGTAACAAGTTTTGCATTTCTATTAAAAAGAGAAGCACAGCCCTCATTGTTAGATGATATACTAGATGGTTATCGGTAAAATACCGTCTTTATATTTTAAATGTGGGATTTGCTTTTTCAAAATGGATCTTAGCCGTTATGTATAGTTATTTTTTCGTGGGTTCCCTCCTTTATGTCAATAATGGTAAGCTCATCGTACAGTCCTGCTTCGTGTGAGTTGATTTTTTCACGGACTATCTATAGCTTCCCGGTGTTTTTATGACCTTTTAGCTTTAATTTGAAATCATAAAAGTCACTTCAGAAAATTTTGGAGTTCTTTGACTTGTCTGTCATATTAAGGCAAGATCATTATAGCTTCTCCAACCTTACTAAGAGCGATTGTTTTGACCATTTTCCTTCATACTTAATACCAAAAAGTGCGGTTTAGGTGGTGAAAATTGCGCGGTTTTGCGGTTCGGATCATGTAAAATACAAATGTGTGTGCTTTAGAGAGAAGCGGTACAGATAAAAAAGAGTGCTAGACGTATTAAATAAGATTGTGCTAAGTAACGAATTGCGTTATATGAGAAATACTCATTCTTAGAACAGATATATTAAGGTTTTGTACTTTAGAATATACCCGGTACATTTAGTGAAATGTTATGAGTGTTTAGTGAAAGAGGGTTGAATGCGGAAGACGGCTGAATAAGAAAGATATTTGTTGACCATTGAACAATATATAATATTGTACACATATGTACGTATAATGTGGGTTGGTCATTCCTCCCGATTTTATTCGACTTATGCCTCTTCTTTCAGCGATCTAACGTTGTAGATATTATTCGATTAATTTTGCTGTCAACGAAGACTTCCCATCAAATATTTAATTATAATATACATATTTATAAACAATATTATGTAAATGTGCCTCACAGTCTTTCGTGAAAGGTAAAGCCTACTTTCGGTTATTGATTTTTGCCGTTCCCGTTAGTTTTCAGTTAACATTAAAAGGTAAAAACTGGTTAGCAGCGCTTTGATGCGTAAATTGGCATACCCAGACTGCCGCATGATGAGCTGACCTCCATTACAGTCGCACTCACACACATATATATTTATATAGCCATCAAAATATAAGGTATTATAACACATGCGATTACACACCCATTGCACATTTTCACCAATTAAATGCGATTGACAGCGCAAACAATAAAAAAAAAATGAAATAAAATAATGAGAGAATGTTTGTTAGTTTTGTAGCCTGCGGAAATTATCTAACCTGAGTGCGGCGAAATGTGAAACGTGTATTTCGAGAATGCACTTACCAGCGAGACACAAACATTTGTATATGTGTATATGTGGCATATATGTGAGTGTGTATGTGTATTTGCGCCGATGCATGCAATCGATTAGAATTGCTTAGTGGCAAAAGACGGAAAAGTCAGGAAAACAAGAACAGTAATCAAAAATCTCGTCATCGATTACGCGATGCACTGCATGCTGCTGTCATTTCCGAGCAAACATATATATGTGTGTATACATATGTGTGTGTAAATGCAACCTTGCATATATGGTTTCATATGGGCTAATATATTTATTGAATAAAATCGGAAAATCACTCAGCAGCTAAACATTCACCGCAAGCCACATGACACACACAAACACATATACTCATATGGAGGCACATACACTCTCGCATGTACATATGTATGTATGGTATGTGCTATACCCAGAAGTGAAGGCAGAAGCCGAAGAGCTGCACACTTCTTGTTCAACTTGGCTGTAGATTGGCTTGGAACCGGCCTAGTCGTTGCATTCACTGCATTCTAACGGTAAAACGAGTACAACTTTTTTATTACGAAAAAAAGCTGCTACACACACACATTCACACATGCATAGCTGCATAACGCGCGGCTGACTAACTAACTGCGCGACGGTGCATTGCATTAGTTTCATTTGCAACAACAAAAAGCAACAGCAAGAAGACGAACAGATTGGCTGTAAGATTTGCTGTGACGCAGCAGAAGAAAGAAGAAGCGAAAAAATTCTGAAAGTAGCCGTGGAGTAAAGCAATTTATTTCCACTTACCGCATACATAAATTCATACACATAAATATCATACACACATACACAAACAACTGGCCGTCAAAGCAGCGTTAGAACATTGCACAAGAAGCAGCATCCAAAAAACAATAACAAAAACAACATACACCATAGAAAAACTGAGAATATGCTGAAAAGCATACCAGCGCCATTAACAGCAACAATAAATTCTGAATAGACCCGCGGCAAAAACAACAACAATAACAACTAAAACAGCAGCGGCAACAACCAGCAACAGCAGCAATCGATGTTGCAGCATTGGCAGTAGCAGCAAGTTGCTAACGCCGCGAGCGCGCAACGCCCATCGAACGGCAGCAGCCAATTGTTAGAACAAATCCAACAACAACAAGAATAACGAGAACAACATTTGTCAGTGTAGCAACAGCAACGGCGACAGTGACAGTGACAACCACCACTGCCAACAACAAATTACAGTGTAAACGCGCATGCTTGCCCCATTTCATGGCGTAAACTATGCCAAGCCACCAACTTTTTCGGCCAAATTCGCTCATTGCACTTGGTTTTGACCAGCGGTACTACCGACAGCACAGATAATTGGCAACAAAAAATCTTTGCTGACAGACTTCTTACGCTGAAGCTCGCGGCTTACAAGCGATTTTATTGCCTACCAGTGTCCTGAATTTTCCTGTCAGCCGAAAATTTTCCAACAAAGCGCAGAAAAATTGCTGCTTCGAAGCAAATAAGAATAGCAATAAAATATTTATGTTGCTGGTGGTGGCTAGCAATCAACAGCAGCGGCAGCAGCGGCTTACTTGTAAGTACAGCAGCGTTCTAAGTACTTAAGTGGTCTGCAGCAGCTTGCTGCGTGCTTTACCTGACAGTTGCGGCCGAAATTGGAGCAGTTGCACTGCTATACCCCTACTCACACGCCAGCCAATTGCTTTGCGCTTATTAATTGATGCTCCATTTTCGGCGCTCACTGCTCTTCTACTTATTTAACTAGCATTTTCTGCAGACATTTGCATGTCAGCGTCCTATTTATAAGCCGCTTGCAAGTTTCTCGTTGAAGCTGCTGGAGTTTATGGGTTATACTCAAAGGATGTCTTGATTTTTCTCACACCAAGCTGTCTAAGAATTGGCACGGATGTGTGATATAGATAAAAACCTAATGTGAGTTCTGTTTAAGAGCAGTGTTTACAAAAAAACGTATTACATGTATGACTGACTTGAAAACTGATAAAGTCACAGCAGGTTCTACAGAATCTATTCACGAGTACGAGTGGTTTCCTGCCGTCTGTGGGTTAAATTGTCTTTGTGCAGATCAAACATTTCTTATTCTTCTTTACTGGCGTAGACAGCGCTAACGCGGTTATAGCCGAGTTAACAACAGCGTGTCAGTCGTTTCTTCTTTTGGCAATGTGCAGCCAATTGGAGATTCCAAGCGAAGCGAGGTCCTTCTCCATCTGGTCTTTCCAACGTAGTGGAGGCCCTCCTCTTCCTCTGCTTCTCCCGACGGGTATTGCGTCGAATACTTTCAGAGCTGGGGTGTTTTCATCCATTCGACCGACATGACATAGCCAGCGTAGCCGCTGTCTCTTAATTCTCTAAACTACTTGTATGTAAATGTTGTCGTATATCTCGTACAGCTCATCGTTTCATCGATTGCCGTATTCGCCGTGGCCAATACGCAAAGGACCATAAATCTTCCGCAGAACCATTCTCTCGAAAACTCGTAACGTCGACTTGTCAGATGTTATCAGCGTCCATGCCTCCGCACAATATAGCGGGACGGGAATAATGAGTGACTTTAGAGTTTGGTTTTTGTGCGTCGAGAGCAGACTTTACTTCTCAATTGCCTACTAAGTCCGCAGTAGCACCTGTTGGCAAGATTTATTATGCGTTGGATTTCTAGGCTGACATTGTTGTTGGTGTTTATGCTGGTTCCAAGATAGACGAAATTTTCTACGACTTCGTCAAAAGGGGGTCTCTCATCTGAAGCTGGTTTCTACTTTTCCTTAGAGGCGTTTTTTACGTGGCGGGTCCCAAACCCAGTGTAGCGGTGTTTCGCATTCTCACTTTAGCTCGCCTTCAAACGGATGTTCTTTGACTAATTCTACACATGACTCCATCCCACATTTGGTAAGACAAAAATGTCCTTGCAGGTTTCTTTCGATCATCCGATATCAGTCTGGTCATACAATGTATGATGTAGTATAAATTATACTTTGACTTTTTAGGAAAAAATACCTTTCACACCCAAAACCAGGTCTCTTTGGTTTGTCTTCACATCTCATTTTCGCTTATTGCTGTTGTTGTGTCAGTGGCGACTGAAAATATTCCCCCAAATAATTTTGAGGACTACTACTGAGTTGTTCTTGGCCACACATAAGCTTGAATCCATCTAGAATTGAGTGTCGTTAACTGGTAATTATTCCTCGTCTTTGCGGTAATCCACTCTTGCATTGCCAGTAAAAGAGCTTTTTGTCAAGAAGGGATCTATATTGGGATTCTAGTTTGTTACAAGTTTAAACAGCATGAATTTGTGCCAACAAAGAAAGTTAAGATTTTTAATTCAAATACTTTAAATTTTGAAAACTAAACTCCAGCGCTTTTACGCAGTTTTTCCATCGTTCAACTAGAGCGCTTCATCCTCGTGTCCTCGCTTACACTTTTTGCAATCAAATTTTGCTTTCTACATTTCGGTGAAATTCGTGGTAAATAAAATAATTTTCGCTAATTTCAAATTGTCGGTTTAAACGGTAAAATCGTGGCAATCGCGCTGCAGCCAACTATCAGTCATTCATCCAACCAGCACACCATCACTGTATTCATCAAATCATCTACTGCACTCAACAGCTGTGACAGCAACTGTGCCATTTAGTTAGCTTCCTTCCTTTAGTGTTGTTGTTGTTGCTGTTGTTCAAACAACTTGGTGACTTAATGATGCAGCTGGTTGATATTATTATTAACCATCTTTGCTATGGTTGTTGTGCCATTAGTTGTCACCGCTACGTAACTAACGCGTCGTCGCAGCGTAAACTCTAACCTGCTCCCAAAGCCAACTTTCCATAGCGAGCAATTAAATTTAAGTGTGAAGGTTTCAAGAATTGTTTTTGTTTACATATTTTGCATATATTTACTTAAAGTATATCTTCTGTTGCTCTTATTTCTTGTTGCTGTTGGGTTGGCGCTTTTAATTGCTCTTGGTGACACGCTTTCGGCAGCGCGTCATTAACATCAATTAAAAATTCAGCTGTAGTCAATTAAATTTTTGGCTCAAAAGCAAATTACACATTTAGTAAGTATGCCAGAAAGGTAAAGAAAATGCGTAAGAAAAGAAAATTTTCGCAAAATATGAATGCTGGCTATTTAGTCTAAGTTTTGCTTCAGCATGAGTTTAGTTCTATATAAAGAATTCCGTTTTGGTAGAGAGAGTTTTGCTGGATTATCCTCTTTTCTGTCTTTAATTATTTACGAATTTTCTGGATCATATTAGTGTACTTGAAATTATCTTATACTTCAAATAAAAACATTTTTAATTGATTTTGGGTAATACTATCGGTTAGTAGATCTATAAAACACCAGAAAATCGTCTCTGTAAAAACGTAATCTTCTTCGCCTTCAAACGGATGTTTTTTGGCTACCCAGAAGATACTTGATCTATGACCGGAAGTCGTGAGATACTTGATGTAGAAGAATCATTTCTGTCCACTCCCAAGTGAATGGTGCTCTGAGAACTTTACTCACTTGCGTAAACTTCTACACAGGGCTCCATCTTCCATTTAAAAACGTAATACTACCAATTAAATTTATATTTCAATATGCTTCCTCTTGTTCACTTCTGATCGTGTTTGCCTGAGATTATCCATATGGGAAACTTTTTATAATTTAAAAATAACCTCACGAGTCCCATAAACCCTCTTTCTTTTCACTAATACTTTGAAATCGTAGAGCTTTACGTTGTTTTTAAGCAAAAGGCAGAACGGTTTTGGTTTATCAAGCAATCTGAAAGATCTCAGGTTGAGTCTCAGAGACGAAGCTTTCGTGAAACTCAAACTATTTCTAGAAATTAAATTTTTTGTAATAAATTATGATAATTAATGAGCTTTATGGACTTAGTTTGAATTAATAATGCTTTTTAAAGAATCATGGTTCACATTACTAAAATAAAGTTATATATTGGAAATGGTTTCATAGCAAATAAACTCCATTAATTTTTTTTTAAATATTTTCAATAATTTTGAGAAAAAGTAGAAGAGGTGAGGGAGTATATTGTCAAGAACTTGTCTATCAACTTTAGTTTCAAACATTTTGAATATTGCAGTGTTTTCCAAGCCGAAGAGGCTGCCATTAAGGCAGATAGATACATACATATATGTATATCTTGCACCGGGGTGCAGCATTCTTCAGAGAAAAGACTGTCCACACTTAAAGTAGGGCTGCGATACTAGTCTTGAGCTCACTAACCGTGCGTTCAAGGCTGGTTAAAGAATGTCTAACCTCGTTATCAATGCCAGCAAGTCACTTTGTGATAAGACCAGTATGGTTACCAGACCATGGGGGAATCGCAGGCAACCATAAAGCTGATAACCTGGCAAGCAAGTGTACCCTAGCCCGCTTTCAGCAGAATGGTAACGAAACGGTGCTCTCCTCTCCTCATGTGTTCTATTACTGGATAGCTGTTCTTCACTGGAACTTGCCCAGCGCTGGGCTTTAATCGGATACAAGATGCTTTTGACCGAGTGAGCTCTTTGTCCTATCGGCTCATGCTGTAAGGTTGAGAATCTTATCGTACGCCAGCTGCAGAAGCTGCATGGAAGAAAACAAGGTGGAATCATCTCAGCACTTCCTTTTTGATTATCCCGCGTTTGCGAGCTGAACAGCTCACACTTTCAGATGTGCTACCGAATTGATCGATTTTTATTGGCCACAAAACGCTTTGCTGACTTTGAATTACAAGAGTTCTATTTTTATGGCATCATATGCATATATAGTCCAAGTGCGGTTTTTAAATCAGCCATCAAGCTAACCTAAGGGTATACTCTCCTTTTCCAAGACAGTTGAGTCTAAGTAACCGAAACAGACCCGGATTTTTAGGCGGCCAAGGATTGTCAACTCGGTACCATGACTCGAAACTACTACAGGAATGTTTTCTGCCGCTACAACAACAACAACTATACTCTGAAACAAAACCAGATTTTTTTGCTTATTACTTATGCATTAATTTCTAAAATTTTTAGTTTAAACTTAAAAATAATAATTCTATAAACAGCGGTGTTGGTTTAAAAACCTGATTTCGTGTGGTTCCGACAAAGAAAACTCGTAAAAATAATTGCACTATAAATTGTACAAAGCCATGTGTACTTGATTGTGAAAAAATATATATAGTAAGTATATGTATGTATATGTTTTTTTCTGCAAAAAAATAGCAACGCTCAGCTTCCTTTGGCTTAACACAATTTCTGGGCAATAAAATTTTAGTGCCACATAAAATCATACCATAAATTATCTGCTCAACTTCATTCAGTAAAATAAGTAAGTGCATGGAAATAGTAAAAAGCAACAACTATAAACACCGGCTAGTTGAAAAATCACCATATTCAAGCGGTTAAAGAAAGCAGCGTGCGGCTGGCGTACACGGACTGCAGCGCGAAGAGTGCAGGGCGTCAACAGCAACACCCAAATTATATGCTTTATGCACAATAAAAAGTCATGGCCAAGGTAGTTTCGAATTACTTTAAATAATACGCGCACTCATAAATTTGAAAACTAAAATGCGCATTCCTGTCGCTGCGGCGCGTGTTTACCGGTGCAACGGTGTCAGCACAAACGCTCAAGCACACATTATGGCCAATTAAGTTTGAGAAAATGGACTGGTGGGCAGTTATCGTTGAGTTGTTTGGAAGCGTGTTGAGTTATGTGGAGCGCACTGAGTGAATGAGTCGCTGAGTGAGTGAGTTTTGGTGTGTGTGTCAGATGATTGAATGGGACTATTTGGCTTACGGCACTTAGCGAGTAGCATAAGCTCACTTCCATATAACGGTAGATGCTACCTTTTGTTTGTGTGGAGTAAAATACGATTGTTATTGTTGCAAGCGTTTAGGAAAAATTGGTATGACAGAAGATGAATTTTACCGTTAATAGCAACAACAATGTTATTAAATGAAGTTAAAATATTCAAAGATTTAGGCAGAGTAATCCATTTGAATTTTTCTTAGCCTCTTGCATTTTTGGAGCACCTGAAACCAAGGTTTTCGAACTTAAGTTGGATATCATTACTTGTAGAATTAAAGATAGGTCCATTTCGAGTTTCCCTACTTGTTTAAAGAAAAGAACAGAACAAAGAACAGAAATTTTTAATTTAATAAGGAATGTTTATTATCATTCGAAAGAACATTCTTTGGCGTTTATTTTTTGAAGATTATCTTTTTCCAATATAGGCGGCGGCTACGTCTCCGATGGTCCATCCGTTGAGTCTAATTTTTGATGACTCGTTCGACCATTTCCACTGGTAACTGGCGAATGACACGCGTGATGTTTTGCTCCTAGGCCTGAAACGAAGCAGGATTGACCGCATAGACTTTAGACTTTACATATCTCCACAGGAATAAATCTAGCGATGTGATATCAGACGGTCTGGGTGGCCAATCTACCAGCCCAAAACGTGAAATTGTATGTTTACCAAAGTGTTCTCTCAATAAATCCATTGGTTGATGCGATGTGTGGGAAGTGGTGCCGTCTAGTAGAAGCCAAATGTCATCGAGATCATGAGCTTCAATTTCAGGAGTCAAATAGTCGGTTATCAGGGCGAGATAACGTTCGTCATTAATGGCTACTTTCTCACCGGCATAATTATTGTAGAAATACAGCCCACAAACCACACCAAATCGTTGTTTATTCTGGATGAAATGGCAGCTCTTGAATATATTCAGGTTGCTCTTCGTCCAAAATGCAGCAATTTTGCTTGTTTACATACCAATTGAGCCAGAAATGGGCCTCATCGCTGAACAAAACTTGGCTCGAAAACGTCGGATCTCCTTGGAACTTCTCAACAGCACATAGAGTGAGACCATGTCGCTTGGGATGGTCGAGCGGCTTCAGTTCTTGCACAAGCTGCATTTTATACGCTCTCAATTTAAGATCTCGACGTAAAATGCGCCAAGTCTTTCCATGCGTGCTGGCCGTGGTCTATTCAGTCGAATATTATCCAATAATGAATGCTGGGTCTTAAGATGGGTGATGATGTTGCGAATAGTACGCTCAGTAGGTAAATTATGTTGACTATAAGGTTGACCCCATTTAAAGGATTTTTATTACTCTCCTCCAGATAGAAATAGTCAACAAGTTTCTACGACATTTCGGTAGTTCGCTTGTTATTGCTAACGCGCATGTAATTCTCAGCTGAGTTATAGGACTCACGGTAAGGAATATGGCTAGACTGACGTCACAGAAACGTGTCGTGTGTATTTTTTCAATATTAAAAACTCAAACCACTAAACGTCGCCACCAAGTCTGCCTTTTTAACCAAAACCAACAACAACCGCGGCTTAAGTGTCACAAAATTATAAATTCGTAGCTCATTGTGTTTTATTTTTGTGAACACTGAAACCGAAAGCAGTAACAGCAACTACAACAATAAATACTGACACATTAAACGCTTCATTTAGCTGTGAACGTGTCAATTGGATTGCGTTGTTGTTGTTGTTGCAACAAATTAGTGCAACCGCAATTGAATTCGAAAGCAGTCTGGCGCAGCAAAGCGACTAAATTACCAATTGAGCTTACCGTTCGTTTACACACACACACACATTACGATTTTGTTTTCGGATTTCGGTCGAACAAATATAATATGTATGTATGTACGTGGAAAACTTAACGGAAATTATAGAGGAAGAAGGCAGTAAAAAGTAAATAAAATTGTGGAGTAAAGAATTTTCGGGAAAATACATTTTCTGTAAAGAAAATGTGTTTTGCAAATTTTCGTAGATTTGAAGATCTCTTATTGGTCCTATGATCTTTTTACTCCCCAGCAAGCAAATTACACTAGTTTACAGTCATTTTAAGACTGTGATGTTAGCAGCTGTTTCTGGCTAATTTTTATTTGCTAAAACCGACAATGATGATAAAAATTTAGTAGTGTTTTTGTGTTGTAGTCAAGAGGTGTAGGGGTGAAATCAACACCATTTACTAAAATGACAAAAATAGCTAGACATTTTTTGAACTCTAATTTGTAATTAGGACACTCAAATACTCCCCAGACCCCCTTAACACAACAGTCACAAATTTTTCCTTCAGATTTGTGGACTAGTGTTATCCATTTTGAAAAGTTTCTCGAAATAAAAATTTTCCTCAACTTTCCTTTCTCTAACATATCGTCCATACACCCAATTTGTGTGTGTTTTTTTTTTTACTTTTTCTCCTCGAGTCGCCTCCATTGGCTGCACATACGACCCGTCGACCCCAGCGCGTTGAGTGTGACAGCGTGCCGGCCTCTGCAGTCGCTCGTCGCGCAGATGACCTGCGGCCATCACAACTGCACCGTCATCTCAACGGCTAAGCTAATTTCTATGTAACACTTAGCCGCTTGCGGCACGTCTCAACTCAGACTCACCTCATTTCAGCATATAGCCCCGCGTATTTATTAACAATTTTCAAATTAGACCGTAACATTAACTGCGTGTGCTTTCTTCTTCTAGATTTACGATTACAAGCCCGGCTTGCCTACCAATTTTCTCTGTTTTATTTCTACTCTTTTTTGTTTTTCTTATTGCCATTAGTAAATGACTATTTAATATAAGTTGCTGTTTGCCGTTGCGCATGCGCATGCGCACTCACTCAGCCGATCAACGAACCGTCAGCACTTACTTTTGAGGCAGTCAGTGTGATTGCTGCTGCGCTGCTGGTGTGCAATTGAATATTGCTGCTTTGCATTTACCATAGTTTAGTTGCTAACGTCACAAACACACACATGCACACATACTGTTGTAGAAATAGATTTATGTCTAATCGCCTTCACTCGCGCTACATTTGTTGTAAGCGTGAATTTTAACTCCTCATTTCACTGCTTCGCCGCTTAGCAAATGTCTGTGTGTTTTTTTGCTGACGCTCGTGAAGTGTGTCTGTTGTCTTTGAAATCTTTGCGGTCAGCTCATAAAAATTACACCTCTGAATGTTTGAGTGCCCACATTTAGATTTTAGATTTTAGCGCTTTCTTTTGCTTTTATTTTTCTGCCCACTCAGCTTTTTGTTGGCTGCTTTGTTTTGCACATCAGGTGAATGCGCGTTCTGCTCGGTCGCTTTTTGGACTTTCGGTATTGCGCTTCTAACGCCCTAGCCTGTGGGGGTGTTTGGCCGTTAGTTGGCTATAATCTTCATGCTACAGTGGGCCCAGCAGAGAAATTGTTTGATTTTTTTTTTCTTGGAGATTTTGCTTTGCTTTTCTATGACCGCAATGGTTTCCATAATTTTGGTATAAATAAATTTGTACAAGAATTCGAATACTATATAAATAAGTATGTATAGAAACCTGATGTAGATATTATGATGATTCTCTCGATTTCTGAAATTTACATTTGTTCCATAATTGTTTCCTGATTTGGTTGGGATTATCAATCAAAATTTTTCAGTCCTGTGAAAGTACATTCAATACCATTATGTATAAAACTCAATTTCTTTTGCATGGCCACCACGAGCACACTTGCAGAAGTCCAGGCGCTGAACACAATTTTCGACGGGTTTCAAGCATAAATCTATCGGCCGATACTGCTGCAATATCACGTTCGATATCAACACGAAATTGATCAATCGTCGCTGGCTTGTTGGCATGGATCATATATTTGGCGTAGCCCCACAGGAAATAATCTAAAGGCGTCAAAACGCACGACTGAGGTGGCCAATTGACTTCGCCACAGAGTTTCATTCCTAAGCAGTTAGAATTAAGCAGAATGCACTAGTAATTCAATCGGTGTTATATACATATTCAGTAATATATTACTTATGACATTTTTATTTTCCCAAGATTGTACGAGTACACTAAAAATTTTAGTTTCTTACCAGAAATGTGCGCTTTCTCTGTTTAATCAGCAATTCTATAGAATGAAATGCAAATCACAATAAATTAATGCAGACACCGGCCATTTGAAAATCGAAAACAAAGCGCTACATTAACGCTTTCTCAATTCTAAAAGTTAAACAAAGCGGAAAGATGTGTCTCTAGCTACATACATGTACTACGTTGTTTGTTTATATGTGTTGGTAAGGCTATTTACACGCAGAAAACAAATCTCATTTTAATAGTCTAATGGTATAGCTAATAATTTAGTAACAATATAATATTGTAGAGAGCTTTCATAGAATTTCATGCGTGAAAACGTTACACGCTTGTGGCCCACACACACTTAACCAATTATACTCATATACTTGCTATAGCTGCTATTAAGTATGCACTAATTAATTAACATACCAAAAAGTAACAATCTACTTAACATTTTCTATTTTTGCATTTTGCATATTTTTAAAAAGAATTTTATACTTTCACTAGCTTTTAGCAAAACAATTGTTCTTTTCTGTTTGCATTTTGTTTATAAACTGCAAATGTTTGGCACTCTTGGCTTTTAATAAAGGATCAATGGAGTTTTAGTTCTTTTTTTTTGGAAAAGTGTGAAAGTGATAATGAGTCAAAGCTGTCGTGAATAATATCTTGCATTATATTGAATAATAAAATAATGCAGAATTTGAGTGAAATATTTTTGTATAGATATGCAAAGTGAATTTTGCAAAAAAAAAATATGTAAATATTTCTATTTAATTGATTTTTTATTAAAAAGCACATGTTAAGTTTCACACTTTCACTTCCTTTTTCTTAGAATACTGTAAAACAAATATTACTAAACTCTCAGTTATTCCACCATTTGGTTGAAACTCAAACTCAATAACTATTTTCTCCGTTTTCTAATTTTTTTATTGCCAAGAACAATGCTGAAAGCTCAAAGTTCTTTAATATGTATGAAAGCTTGAGTGAAAGCTTGATTTTATATTAGAAATTGTTCTTTGCTTCTTTACTGTAAACTCAAAGCTATCTAATGTGTATGAAAGCTTGAGTAAAAGCTTAATGTTATATTGAAAAAAAAAAACAATGCTGAAAGTCAAAAGTCTTTAATATGCATGAAAGTTTAAGTGAAAGCTTAATATTATTTAACCAAGAACAATGCGGAAACCTCCAAGTTCTCCAATATGTATGAAAGCTTGATATTATTTTAACAAGAACAATGCTGAAAACTCAAATTTCACTGATATGTATGAGAGTTCGAGTGAAAGCTTAATATTATTTAAGCAAGAACAATGGTGAAACCTCAAAGTTCTCTAGTATGTATGAAAGGCTTTAAGTTATAATAGAAATAACAATGCTGAAAATCAAAGCTTTTTAAAATACATGAAAGCTTGAGTGAAAGCTTAATGTTATATTTGTAATGACAATGTTGAAAGCACAGAGCTCTTTAATATATATAAAAGATTGATAAAGGCTTATCATGATTGTTATTCTTGCAACGTAAAACTCAAGATATATATGAAAGCTTGCCTGAAAGCTTTTTGTTATAAAAAAATGCTGAAACCTCAAAGTTCTCTAATATGTATGAAAGCTTGAGTGAAAGCATAATATTATTTAAGAGAACAATGCTTAAAACTCAAAGCTCTCAAATATGCCTGAAAGATTTAGAGAATTAGCAAAATCATCGTTGAAATCACAAAGCTCTCTAATATACATATATGAAAGCTTGAGAAAACTTTAACGTGCACATAATATATCCTTTAACGTCTGTTTCCTATATTACTTAAGAGTTAAATTTAAGGTTATATGAAAGCTTGACCAAAAGCATCATGTTAGTGTTATTTTTACAACACAAAACTCAAAATATATGTATATGAAAGCTTGTGTGAAAACTCATTATGATTGCGATTGTTACAACAGATCCCGTTATATAGTCATGTCTTTCTTGTAAAAAAATTTAGGGAACACCAAAATCAACATTATTGTCTTTAAAATGATCGAAATTGAACTGAATCAAAAAATTTGAGTCTAGATCGCCGATTTGATCTTCATTTCGACTTTTCTGTTATCTATAAACGAAAGTTAGCAGTTTCGTTAAAGTGTTTCACAGCAATGTTACTTTATAAAAGTCACACCAAAAGCTCTTTGAAGCGCGGCATCTCTCTCCGCAATCCACAATTACTAAATTTTTTTGCAGAAGAGACAGTTTTTTCACTTTTTACTTATATGAGTTTCTTAAATCGTCGATACAATTCAATTTAACAAGTTTCCATAGCAGGGTGCTTTACCCAGCTTGTTATCTGAATTCTCATCACTTCCTAGTACTTTTCTTTTATGTTTTTCCCCCGCTTTGAACTAAGCGCAGCAATAAACGTGAATTGACACAAAGCCGCAAATTAATGTGCGTCGGCGCATGTGTCATTCTTTATACATAACGCCAATCAAGCGAATGCCCCCGAGGCATGCTCGAGCCACCAACAGACCACCAAGCGGCCGGGCGACACGCCACACCGCCGCTGGGTTCAACAAATCTAAGGCGACGCACTACATGAGTGCCGTTGCCATTCGGATTGACACAGTGTTACAACAAAAAAGGGTGAAAAAATTCATAAAATGATAAATATTAAACCAGCTTGTTGGCGGTCCACAAAAGGCCACTGCCACTTCAAATGCCTCGACACACGGTGTGGTAAACTTAAGTTCGCATGCCTTTTGCGGTTGAACTCCACGGCACGCAAGCACGCACGCAAAATACTTAAGTATCGGTGCACAAGCGCACCGGCATAGGTCTACATACGTCGTATATATTCGTATAAGTACATGCTTCTGCATAATCAGGCTTATAAGTGTAATAAGTGTGTAGCGCGCTTCGTATTTTTTAGCAGCAAACAGTTGTTAGCCGATCTTGCTGTCGCCTCACCGCGCGGCGTACACGCTTAAGTGAATAAGTTCATATGTCCATAAGCGTTAAGTGTGCTAGTCCATTTGCTATTGCTCTTGTTCTGAACAGCTCGGTGCAAGCGTGCCACTACCGTATTCGGAATTGCAGCAGTGGATTGTCAAAAATAAACTACGCGCATTTATAATCGAAACAATCATTGGCCTCACCTTGTCATATTGGCATGTTTTTAGGTGGCTGATGTTGCTGCAGTGGTTGTAACTGCATTTTGCTGACTTTTCTTTGTTTTTTTTTAGGAACAGTCAGTTATGGTTATGTTCGTTCACGAACTCTTGTTACGTTACTCAAATTAGTTTGACGTACTCAGATTTGGTTCACTGATTCACTCAAAAACCTATATCAATAAGCGCTTTAAGTGCATTGGAATAATATAGGTAGTGTAATCAAATATCGGCTTACTCTATAACTAATTTTTCGCAAAGTAAGAGAGAGAGAGAGAGAGAGAGGAGCTTCAAAATATGTGTTGTCTTATTGAATCTGCGAATTTCTTGGGAACATTTCAGCTCAACAATTTAATCTAACCTCATTCAACAATAAAGCTGATGTTTGATATCAGTTTAAATAAAAATGTTTCTCCTGCTAAATGTTTGATATCATGGCTGTCTACCATTTTTACTTAATAAACATCAACTAATTGTGGGACCGGCCAATGTGTATGGTTTATGGAGATGTCCGCTTAATAGAGCGTCTATTTAATAGAGCTTTCACTGTATTTTGTATTTATGAATTTTTTTAACTATCCTATCTTCTAAGTTGATTCGAACTGGACACAGTGTGCTAAATTTTTTTAAAATCGGTTCAGTAGTTTAGGAGTCCAACGCGGACAAACAAAGTGACACGTAATTTTTATATATAAAGATATTGCTTCGTTGGAAAGAGTTGCTTATACTATATCTCTCATTATTTAACCTCTTTCCAATAGCAGTAGTGTTGAAATATTTTGTTGCGCGCTGAAAAATTAATCTTCAAACTGCTCCTCAAATAAATGTGGTTAATTTTTGGTTATCTTTACATCTCATACAAGTAATTATGGAATAACTCTTTGTTGCTTTAATTTTTATTATTTAATAATTTTATTATTTTTTATTATTTAATCATTTTATTATTTTTTATTATTTTATAAAAGCTCATTGTTAATATTTCTAGTTTTATTATTTTCTATTGTTTTTCAATTTTTTGTCCAATTTTCAAGTGCTCTTCAAGTGTTCATTGATGCCGTCTTGGTCAGTGATAATTGTACGTACTGATTCTCCACTTTTGTAAAAGCCGAGTTCATACCCAGCAAGAAATCGAAGAATGTTATAACCACAGTGTTGTTCTTAGCTGAAATTTTATTTACCATAAATGATATGTTTTCACAACAATATGTGTTTTTTTTTGTATTTCTGGATATATATTTATTTATTTTGTATTATTTTTTGTACCAGGCAAGTTAATCACTTTTAAATATCTGGATATATATTTATACACAGAACAAGGTATATTAAGTACGCAACGAAGTTTGTAACTCCTAGAAGGAAAGGTCGAAAACCCTTTAAAAAATATGTTCATATAAATGAACAGCTGTGAAGATATAGCCATATATGTTTGTTTTTATACATGACCAACTTCCTCATTTTTGGAGATATCGTTCTAAAATTTCGCACACACTACTATAGCATATAGCTGCCATAAAAACTGAACGATCAGAACAAAGAGATTGTATAGAAAGCTTTTACATTTGAGAAGATATCTTCGAAATTTTTGGCATGGATTATTATCTAAGAAAATGGTACAATCTCCGGAGAAATTGCTTAGATCGGATCACTATAACCCAAAACTTCCATACAAACTGAACGATCGGAGTAAAGGGGTTGCATAAAAAGCTTTTACATTTGACAAGATATCATACAGAAATTTGGAATGGATTATTGTCTAAGAAAAGCATACAATCTTCGAAGAAATTGTTCAGATCGGTTGATTATAGTATATAGCTGCCATATAAGTTGGCCGAAAAAAATTAACTTCTTGTATGGATGCTTTTCCTAAATATGTCTCTATCTGTAATTAAAAACGATTTGTCCAACTATACATATACATATACATATGTATATATATTTATTCCTAAAATTCGCATTCACTTTATAATTTCCAGTTGGGTTGCTTGGTGTGAGAACCTCGCCAATGTCGCTGGCAATTAGAATTGATCAAACGTTGCTTTGTGGTTTTCCGCATTGCACAATCTGTCTTTTTCTCCTACACTACGCTTTCAGATAAATACATACATATAATATGTGTACAACAATATAAACTGCTAATAGTTTCATGTTTATTTATATGGCAAGTTGGTATACATGTGAAACCACCAAAATGTAGAATATTCTTTGCAATTTTTTGCATGATTTTTGCTTTCGATTTTCATAGCAAACTTTTTGTTGTGTTTCAAACGTTATTGATTGGCAATATGCCCGTCAGAAAATACTACATTTAATTTGCGGTTTTTGTACACAAAACACATACACACCCACATATCACACCTGAAGCATATAAGCAGACATGACAGCATATACCAAAATTTGTTTCTTATTTTGAAACTATATCTTAAAAAATTAAAAAAAAGAAAATATTCAACTTTGTACGTGTGTTTGCGCCTTTTCAAGTATTTCTTAATTAAAATACAAATACTTGTGGCTACAAGTGAAAACGTTTCTAAAAGAAACCACTTCAAACGTCAAGGTTGCCAACTATTGCACAGACACAACAATGAACACTTTGTGCTTCGTGCAGAAAAAATAATTAAATTTGTTTGTGTGTGCGTGTTCCTTTGGTTGTCTCAAAATGGTGTTAATTAAAGATTTTGTTTATTTTTGCCAACTCATGGTTTAGTTTCTGTTGATTTTTCTCTTGTAATTGGTCATTTTGTCGGTGTTGTAATAATGTGTGAGTTTTGTTTTTTTGATGCCGTTATTTTAGTCACGTTCTCAGCATAAATTTTTACAAATTTCTTTGCTGTTTTGGTATAGCAAGTTTACATATTGGGTGAAACCGAAGTTAAACGTGGCTTAGCGGTAAACTTATCACCTTGCATTGCTAGAGACGGATTACGAAACAGTTTTTTAAATTAGAAAATCCAATCTAGAAGGAAGTCGAATTTAAGTTGTACTTGCTGATACCTTGTATCATATTTAGAGCAGTTACAGAAACAAATACCCATTTCCTTTCCTACATATATAAGGTTGGTCGAAAGCTTTTTTACTTCTCGTTTTTTATATTTTTTTGTGGAAATAAACGTTATTTTGTCAAAAATTTTGTTCAAAATTAGTTCAATATATTTTTTAAGTATGAGCTTTGAGTATATTTTGTTTTTATTGGCATGTTAAAACTCGCGTTCTCGAAAGCTCATGACATTGGATTGAAGTGAAAGCTTTAAAGCTTTGAAACGATATTTTCTGAAGCTTTTAAAAAATTTTAAGTGCAAATAATTTAAAATTATTTCAAGAAAGTATAGGAACTTAAATAAGCCTTTTAAGTTCTTGTTTTAAAAGCTCAACGGACTCCCAAATTAAACTCTATCTACTGCTTTATGCATATAAAATATGTATTGTAACCAAAATAAGTTATCTTCATAAAAGCTTTTTTAAAAAGCACGAAAAACTTTAGAAAGCTTATTTGATTACGCATAAGGAGTTTTGATTAAATCTGATCACTTTTTTCTAAAACTGAGTTTTTGTTTTTCTAAATAAATTGTACAAAGTAAAGGCACCCAAAAGTTTACTAAAGGCAGTGCTTTAAATTTCACGACAAAGTTTCTAAAAATTTAGCGTAAGCAATCAAAGAAATGCAAACTTTCTTCAAGTAAGTTTGTACTAACATGAAAGCTTAAAAAAGTTTAGAAAAAGCTTAGTAGAACCGAATTTATAACAACTTATTTTATGTACATACAATCATATCTCACTAAAATTCCTAAACGATTTTCTATCCAGGTCAGTTAGCCATACATACATAGATGTACACTTAACATGGAAATCTCTTATAACCTCAAAAATTCCCAATCAATTTGTAGGCCATAAATTCAAACAGTGTCGCACACACAAAAGCGAAATAGAATGTGTGTGGTTAGTGCTGCCAGCTGAGGAAAAAACAGACACAATGAAAGCGAAAGATAATATTAATCACAAAAAGTATTGAAATAAAAATTTTATTACGGAAAAAGTGCGAAAATTATTAATCAGCGCAAAAAGCTCTAAAGCGCTTTAATTGTAATGTCATAAAAAGCATACATATCGCGGTAATGAATGCCACGATAGAAAAACAGCGGATGTGGGTTAACACCTTGCGGATATTTATGTGCGTACAAATGACTTTCATTAATTTTTTTTTGGCGAAAATATTCAAACTGTCTTTTTCATTGTTTCAAAGTGTTAGTGTATTTGCTTTTCGAAAGGTGTCTGCTGTATCCATTTTAACGTGATTATGGCTCATTTAACACAACGCTGTAGGCCAATGAAAATAAAATCACGATGCTGTGCGATCTTCACGCGTCTTCTAAACAGCCGCTGCTGCCACTACAGTGTTTGAGAATATCAATCATACAGTGACCCATATTTCACTGCCGTTGCCAACTGACCCAAACTGCAAAATAAATGAGCTGTGAAGAGAGACAATGTGAGGAATATAAAATTATATACGCGCCGAGGAGCCGAAATGAGCAGGTTTCAAAACGCGAATAAATTGGTCAAAATAGAAATGAGAATGCTGTGCGATTTTCAAAGGTGCAGTAATTAATAATGTTTCCATCCTCCCCTTGTTGATGTATCTGGTAAAAATGTGAAGAGTGATCGCTTGTAAAATACATAAAATTAGCAATTAAAATATTGCTAAAAAATCAACAAAGAAATGAGAATTCAGACGAACTAACGTTTCACTATTTAATGCATGCATTTGGGTTAGATTTCTGCCAAGAGCGAAAGCTATCAAGCAAGATAGTTGATAGTGGCAACTCTCGAAATTTTAAGCAATTCTGAAACATAGAATTTTATTAAATTTTTAATATATTTTTTTAATAATTTTTTTCTATTGATTATAGGTATAAACGTGCTATAGACTATCCATTCATACATCCATTTCGATATAATTTTATAAAAAAAAATTTGCATATTTTTTCACACCAGCTACAGCAATTTGTCAAGCTTTGCTTTGTCTAAACAGCCGTGCCAATATTTTGTGCGTGGGTATGAATTTTTGCTTCCATTACTTTTAAATTTATTACTCTGTTATTTCTTTCCTCGCGTTACACATTTTTACCAATTTTATTGGCTTGGTTTTTGCTACTCCTTTCTTTGCAAAAGATTAGCTATTTTGCCTTGTCATCCATTCAATTCCCACTAGTGACTCACGTGTGTTGTTATCCCAAACAAAAAATCTGTTAAATTGGCACCCACACCTTGGCAAATTCAAAGCAATTACAATTGATTTTCTACGCCGATTTTGCTTTTGTTATATTTGCTTCAGGGTTGAGCTTAAATAAAACATGATTTTTTTTTTTAATTTCATTTTGCGAAACTGAAGCAGGTATACTGAATGATTGCTGGTGGGATTAAGATTTGCAAATTATTGCGAGAAATACATAATTGGTGATTGTAAGTTTTATTTGCAAGCTTTTGAACTTCATACGAAATTTTATGTTTGATGAATATTGCTGATAATTTTTTATGTGAACCTTAGAACGATTGTACAGATTTTTTAAAGTTGGACTTAAAAATCGCTGACTCCAAACCGGTTTTCAGCCATAGTCTCTTTAACAAGGTTGTTGAGAATGATCCCAAGGACAAATTTCATATAACAATCAATATTTTTAAAACGATTGAAGAATAAAAAATGTAATCGTATATTAGTTACAAAGTTACGAAGAGTTATAAAAATGAAAGCTCTGAAGAGCTGACTTAACTTTTGGTATTTTAAAGTAGCTTCACAAAAAAAAAATAATTTGAAGATGTAAAAAAAACTCCGTAAAATTCTTCTGTTTTGCAGTAAACACTTTTTATGAAAGCTCCAGTGAATTGTAAAAATGAAAGCACTAAAAACTTAGTTTATAATATTTTTGGTCGCTTCCAATAAAAATAACTCTTGAAGATGAAAGAAAGTCTTTCTGTTTTTTAGTAAAAATTTACTATAAAAGCTCCAAAGATTTATAAAAATGAAAGCTAAATATTTCTAATCTCACTTATCAATATTCTTTTGAAGTTCACAATAAAAAGAACATGAAAATAAAAAAACTCTGAAAATCTCTTCTGTTTTATACCAAAAACCTTTTATGAAAGCTTTAGAGAATTATAAAAGTGAAAATTTTGGAAAGCTCACTTAACAGCATTTCTTGCTAGCTTCCAATGAAAATAACTCTTGAGCGTGACAAAAACTCTTCTGTTTTCTAGTAAAAATTCACTATGAAAGCTCCAAAGAATTATAACGATGAAAGTTCCAGAAATCTCACTTAACACTATTTTTTTAAACTTCATAATTACAATAACTTCTGGATGTAAAACGCAAAAAAAGCTATTCTGTTTTTTAGTAAAAGGTGTTTATGAAACCACGAGAGAATTACAAAAGTCAAAACTTTGGAAAGTTCACTTAATAAAGCTTCACAATAAAAATAACTCTTGAAAATGAAAAAAATCTTCTGTTTTGTAGTAAAAATTTACTATGAAAGCTCTAAAAAATTATGAAGAAGAAATCTCTGGTAAGCCCACTTATCACCATTTTTTAAACTTCACAATTACAATAACTTGTAGATGTAGAAACTGCAAAAATCTATTCTGTTTTGTACTAAAACCTTATTCTGAAAGCTCCAGAAATTATAAAAGTGAAAACTCAGAAAAGTTCACTTTTTACTACTTTTGAAAAGCTTCTCAAATAAAGTAACTTGCAGTTGTAAAAAAAAAACCAAAAAACATTTCTATTTGTACGTCTGTAAAAATTGATCAGTAAAACTTCAAAGAATTATAAAAGTCCTAAAAAGCTCACTTTTCACTATCTTTGAAGCCTTAATGTTACAATAACTTATATTTTAAATATTAAAAAGCTGCCAAAAAGCTATCTTTAGGATGTAAAAAGAAACTCCGAAAAGCTCTCTTTATACTTATACTTTCACTTGTTTTAATCTGTATGCTAATGCGCTTAGTTCGTCGATGGAAGGAACGATATTGAAATTCTGTTTACTTCATTGAATATTTACAGTCTAGTCAAAAGCTTTGACCAAAAGTACTGAAAGACAACGAAACAATTTTGTATTTTGTATTTTTTCGTTGTCGTTTTATATTTGCCATCATATGATGCTTGCAACAAGTAGTTTCTTTGCTTTTGGTGGTTTATTTAGACTCTGTGTCAGCGTGTTTCCGGCCTTAGGCACCTAAGTGATTTATTCGTGTTAGCATAAAAATCGCACAGCATGCGGTTTTGTGAAAAACTGTTATGAATAGATATGCGTAAAAGTCCTTGTGTTAATGCCACACACTGCGCAGGCGTGGCACAATGCCCGCTTGAAGCAATGAGCCGCACTGCGTTTCTCACTTTATTTCACGCATTTCAAAATTAATTAGCGCTGCAACTCCCATTTTAATTAAAATAAAAAAAGCTTTAATGTCAATGCCAAGCTGAGCTAATGTTCGGCGTGAAAGAAAGCCAAAGTACGCTTTCAGTCTCAGCCGCCGGAAAGTGTGAAAAACGAGATTTTCCAGCGTCCCAGTGTCACGGGTGTTAGCGTAGGAAACACACTTTTGTTTCAGAGTGTAAACATAGTTAATTTTTTTTTGTCGGTGCGTTTAATTTTATTGTTTTTTTTTTGAAAAATTAGCTTTTTTCACTTTGTCGTTATTCTGTTTCAGTTAATTACATTTTTAATTACACACGACACAAAATTGGCCATGAAGTGAAAAATATAAAAAATACCACGGCTTGTAGTATAAAAGCCAGGCAAGAAAAGAAACTTAAGACAGTTAGTATAACTAAAAAGTGAAAATGTGCGTTATATAAACAAAATTACAAATTTACTGCTTAGGTACCGTTAAGCGATATACGGTGGAATTTGTCAAACGGTGTTGAACTCTGCGTTGAACCCACTCGCCGGCGTAGTCTCCAAAAAGGCAATTGTCAAATGTTAATTGCGTTTGAAAGACTTCTGCGGCTCTTACGCGCTAACTGATTACTTTATAAATACATATACCTGTATATATGACGATATGTGTTCCTATGTACTTTTAACTTTTCTTACATGTTTGTCCACCTTTGCTGTTTAGTTTTCTTGTTTGCACGCTTTCAGTTGTCATTTCGTGTGTCTTCTATGGGTCAATTAGCCGCCACGCCATTTGACCATAAGCATCGTCACATGTGACCAATTGCGGTCAGCACTGTGCGGTATTAATGGTATTAAAAAGTGAAAATAGTGAAGTGAACTTCATTTGTGTTTTATCGTACTAATTACGTGCTCCCAATATGTGGCATGGTCCGATTGAGGGATTTACAAAATTCGTTCAGATTACAGATATTTTAGTGTACTTGGTGTGGTTGTATATTGAATATACCACGAGAGCAAGCATGATTGTTTCCAAAATTGCCTAATTTTTTCGAAAAACAGCGACGTGTTAACGTCTGTGAACTACCAAGATGTCATTAAACGTATTATTACTAGCCATGAGTCTTGGATCTATATTTACGACCCCGAATCGGACGATCAATCGGCCGAATATCGTGGCAAAGGTGAACCGAAGCTGAAAAAAACACGTTAAAGCTGGTGAAAAATCAAGGTTATGTTGACAGATACCTTCGAATTATGAATAAAGTGTTATTATTTCTTACTCATAGTAATATTTTCACTTCAAATAGGATTTAAAGCTGTTAGGGAATCAAAAGTCGTGTTTAATATGGGTTGTTGTTGAGGTTAGGACACTAAAAATTTACTTTAGTTAAAGCTTTACTTTATTATTACTTTAGTTAAAGCTTTCATTAAGATCTAAGCTTTCACTCAGTTTAGAGCTTTCATTATGATTTACTTAGTCCATACTTAATTATGACTGATATTGAGATTAATGACTTGAAATGTCTGTCGATACTGCATGTGACATCTCTGCTGCAGTTAAAGCTTTCATTAAGCTTGCAGCTTTCAACCAATTTAGGTATAAGCTGTTGCAGATTATTTTCATAAGTTTACCGTTCAAACTAAAGTTCAACTAAAGCTTTATGAATGGTTTTTCAAATATTTATGTATGTGCCCTTGGGAAAGCTTTTCTACTTATTTCCTTACAAAAAACTGAATTTCACATACCTTTATTATTATTATTATTTATTATATGTTCAATTCACAACCTGTCGTAAAGCATCGTAAAATCGTAAAATTATAAACTTTTACATTTGTTTTTTTTTTATAATTTGACGATTTTACTATGCTTTACGACAGGTTGTGAATTGCTCAATAATGTAAATAAAATACTATACATATCAATTCACCAAACCTTTTAGTAACAACGGCAGCTGTCTACAGACCATATACATATTTTTCCAGTTTTAGGAGATTCGAATTTAAAAAAGTTGTTAAAAAAGGACAAAAAGTAAAGAAGTGAAATGGTGAGATGCTGCAAGCGATTTTTAAAAGTGTTCGCACGTAACTTAGCAATTAATAATAACAACAACAAACAGCACAGCTAACAGAAGTAAAAAGAAAAGGCTTCAAAGTCAAAGTAACTCTAAGTACCTGCACATTGACAGATGCAAAATATAGGCAACGAAAGTAGAAATTATACCACTGATAAATCAAAACCTAAAAGAAACAACAAAAAACATGCTTGAATTTATAAGTTTTTAACTTAAATTGCCGAAATATGCGCACTAAATTGATTTATAGCGTGTTCAAGCCGTCAAAAAAAGTAAATAAATTTCTTCAAAATATTTTTAAACTTTCCAAGCGCACGCAATTATAGTAAAAATAATTAAATATCATTTAATTGCAAGCGGAAGAAATATTTACATATTTAGAAAAGAAATGTTATATGTATGTATTAGCGGTTTGGGAGGAAAGGCAGATTGTGAGGAAAAAATTTAATACAAATTATTGAAGTAAAAATATGTATGTATTATTGTATTTATAAATATTGAATACAAATTATAAAATTTAAAAAATCTAGTTTTCATACAAATACTCCCCGACGGGGAATTGAACCCCGGTCTCCCGCGTGACAGGCGGGGATACTGACCACTATACTATCGAGGATTGGTAATTAAATACTTACACATTACATTCAATTACTTAAAATATGAAGATTTGTCAACAACGATATTTATATTTATTTATGTAAATTAAAATTTATTTTTGTTGGAAATTTATGAATTCTTGTGTTCTTCTAAAAAAGTTTTTTTTTCTAAATTTTTTTCAATAATTAAAAACTTTTGCGGTTCTTTACTGCTTAATCGTTTTCTATACATTTTATGATTAAAGCATAAATAAGTTTGCTTAAATATGCAGGAAAAGCAAAAATAGAAACCACGAAAACACAACAACACAACAACACCAAAAAGTAGGTCGCTCGTCATATTAAATACGCAAATCAAAGTGTTCGAAAAACACAAAAATTTTAAGATTTATGCAAACAACTAAATTTCTGACACGCTCAAAGACAAAAGCTCTGCGAAAACTTGTCGAGAGTTGAGACATAATTGTAATATTTCTTACACTTACAGAGTTAACAAAACTAAAGTAGGCAATTTATGGCTGAGCGAATGGCGATTTCTTTGTTTTACGCTTTATTGATTTTTTACAGCTCATAACGGTTTATTGCTGTGGTTTTTACAAAAAGTAAGAGTTGGCGTATTCAGCATTTTGGTTTATTTCTTTTTACATATTTCGGTTCCTGCATATGTGGTTTTGATAGCAGTGTGACGGTAAAGTCATTGAATTTGTAGATATGAAAATATCGTTGATGAAAGAATTTTTTAAAAATTGTTGAGAATTTATTTCTAACCTAACCTAATATCATTCTATATACCATATGTATGTATATAGCAGGCTAATTTTAATGTACACATACATTTTATACCCTGAACAGGGTATATTAATTTTAGCACCAAAAGGAAATGTCTAAGTGATCGATCAGCTTGATGAGCTGAGTTAGCGATTAACGCTGTCAGTCCGTCTGCTAGTCCCTCAGTTTTGAAAATATCGATTTAAAATTTTGCACACGTTTCTTTCTCCTCAAGAAACTAATTATTTGTCAGAATCGCCGATATCGGACCACTATAGCATATAGCTGCCATACAAATTGCATGATTCGAATCAAGTGCTTGTATGGAAAACATTTTTACTTGACAAGATATCAATATGCAATTTTGCAAGAATTATTGCCTCAAGCAACAGTGCAATTTCCGAAGAAATTGTTTAGATCGGTTCAATATAGCATATAGCTGCCATACAAACCGAGCGATCCCAATCAAGTGCTTGTATGGAAAAATTTTTCATTTGACGAGATATCTTTACGAAATTTTGCAAAAATTATTGCCTAAAGCAACTATGCAATGTCCAAAAAAAATTTTTAGATCGGTTCAATATAGCATATAGCTGCCATACAAACTGCACGAACCGAATCAAGTTCTTGTATGGAAAACTTTTTTATTTGACAAGATGTCTTTACGAAATTTTGCAAGAGTTATTGCTTGTCAATAATGTAATGTTCGAAGAAATTGTTTATATCGGATCAATATAGCATTTAGCTGCCTTACAAACCGAACGATCCCAATCAAGTGTTTGTATGGAAAACTTTTTCATTTGACTAGATATCTTTATGAAATCTGATATACGTGTATGTTAATTTTTAAAACAGTAAATAAATATAATATCTATAGCATATAGCTACCATACAAACTGAACGATTGAATGAGGTGCTTGTAAGGAAACTTCGTTATTTGTGAAGAGTATGCCAGCTGCGGTGCAACCAAAGTTTACGTTTTTCCACAAAAAATATATTTGGATGACCGCTGCTTTTTAAAACCAATTTTTTACTAATTTTGGTACCATCGTCACTTTCGAAGCTGTTTGATTACAAATAATTTTGCCTCCAAATTTCAGCAACACATTTTGATCACATCAAAGCATACTCTACTCTACTTTACTGTGTTTACTCATGCCTTACACACTTCCAACTCAAAATTTTTTATGGTTTGATATTATATTGACGGGCATAAGATGTGTCATACTGTCAATTACACTTAAACCCATTAGTCAATGCAACTGTCTTACCTGCAATACAAATAAGCAAGACACCTATTCACTTACAACTGACACCTCACAGATTTCCTTGGTCACACTTGTCATAAACAATTGCCACAATATGAATGAACACAATTTTATTGTACTTAACTATGTTGCAAAGTCGTAAAGGAATTAAAAAAACATAAATAAGCAACAAGGTATTGTAACACGCTCTCAGCTGTCAGCTTAAAAATCGCTTCAACAGCTGTTGCTGACAGCTACAACGAGCACAGTTAGCAACTATCAGCTGATGTTGACATTAGTAAGGCTTAAGTAAGCGCTAAAGTCAAAAGCGTATTTTACATGTAATGCATAAATAAATTATACATAAATATATGCACATATGTATATACATATACATATATAGTATTTTACACAGTTTCCATTTCATTCATAAAAATGTTTACACACAACCAACATGAAGCAATGAAAAATGCAAGCAAACCAAAAATATAATGAAAACACGCAAGGCGCAGACTTTGGTGTTTGGGAATTTGATAGAAAATATGAATTTGTTTGTATGTATGCGATATAAAAATTGTCGACTACCGCTGCCAGCGGCATTTCACATAAGCCATATGAGCACAAAATTATTTAAATAAGCAAGCGAATGCAATTAAAGTAAAAACTTTAGCTAAAGCGAATAATACGAAGCGACTTGGAAAAGAAAACAATAAAATATTGTTGGTGAAAAATTATAAAGTTTTATCAAAGCGTGTTGACCTCTAATTTTACTGGCGACTGTAGTTTGTTTGAGACAGTGGGACGTAATTGATGGAAATCATGACAAATTATTTAATTTAAGTTATGTTTATACACTGAACTGTTATTGTCTAAGCAAATATTGCAATCTACGAAGAAATTATTGAGATCGAATTACTATAGCATATAGCTGTCATACAAAAGTAATTTTAAAGTTTTCTTGTTTTTTTAATGTCCATTATTTTGTTTTTTTATTTCATAGTTTTCTTTTTTTATAACTTGAAAATAATATTACATATTTATAAAATTTATATTTAAGTTTTTTTAATAATTTTGAGAAAACAAAGGAAAATATATTGTTTTAATAAAGAAAACTTTCGAAGGCAATTTTTTGTAATTTTTTTGTTATTTATTTTTTTTTATAGCAAAATTTATTTTAAAATTTTATATGAAAAGAATAAAAATCGAAAATTTAAATTTTATTTATATAAAAAAAAAACAATTAAAACTATAAAGTTAATATTATATTTATGTATATTTAAATATTTCGAGAAAAAAAATTATTTGTATTAAAGAACTCAAATAATTTTTACAAAAGCAGTTTTTTGTTTGTAATTTAATTTTTTTGTTTTATAGCTAAATTTATTTTATAATTTTATATGAAACTAACAAAAATTAAAAATTTATATTTTATTTCAATAACAAAATAAAAAAAGTTAAGTTTATATTTAATTTTATTTAAATATTTTGAGAAAATAAATAAAAATCTTTTTTTTGTAATAAAGAACTCAACTAGTTTCTTTGGATGCAATTTTTCGCTTGAAATTTTTTTTTTATATATTTAAAGTAAAATTTATTTTATAATTTCATAAGAGAAAAACAAATATGGAAAATTTTAATTTTAGTTATATAAAAAAATAAAAAATATAAAGGTTAATTTATTATTCATTATTAAATATTTTGAGAAAAAAAAGTTTTTTTAATAAAACTAGCAGTTTTTTGGTTGTAATTAAATTTTTTTATATTTATAGTTAAATTTATTTTATAATTTTACATGAAAAACACAAAAAATTAAAATTTATTTTCAAAATTTATTTACATGCATATACATATGTATGAAAAAAAATAATTTCAAAATTTTAACGATTTTTTTTTAACGAATTTGAAATGAAAATAGCAACGTCGTCCCAAATTTTTATAATCAAGTCTAAACATTTTCATAACTAAAAAAATTTTACGAGTTTTTTAAATTTCGACTCGAAAATACTTATTGTTTTTATAAAAAAAAATCTTGTTTTATAAAAAAAAATATTTTTATAAAAAACATTATTTTGTATAAATGTAATTTTAATACTTCTAAAAACTGTAAAAAAAAACTTTGCTTGCAGCAAAGCTATAGCGATATATACATATAATAATACAAAAATACTTAAAATTTTATTAAAAAAATTATTGATTTTAATTTACATCAAAAAATCTTTTTTAAACTGACAAAAAAAAATGAACACAAAAAAATATTAAATTTCATGAAAAAATTTTTCTTAAGTAGACAAAAAAAATTTAGGAAAAAAAATTTTATTTGATCAAAACAAAAAAAATTACGCTACTTGACCCACTGTACCACAAACATTTCTACGTGAACGAAGTTCGCTTGCAGCCGCGTTGAAGCTACCGCTTTTCTCGGCTTTCTTTGTTATCTTCAGACGCTCACAGTCACCCCGCTTGCTAATTTGCCCCAACAGTAGCTTGCTTGCATGCGCCAGCCAGCCAGTCGCGCATGCGCATAATGTAAACATGAGTTGACAAATTTTCAACTTGAACCACGATTACGACGAGCGCACAAGCACATAAACCAGCTAACCATTTATACGAAGAGACATACACGAGTAAGTAAAGGCAATGAATGCCTGTAGCCGTTACATGGTGTTGTTATTTGTGCTTTACTATGAAATTGCTATTACAGACAATATGAGCAATATAATACCATGTAGCCACAGGTAGAGGATAATTTGTATGTACTATATGAATGTAGGTTTTGCGCATGCGCGAGACTGCTGAGGATGCGCTTGTGACTTTTTCACTTACACAGCTTTATTTCAACGCTATTAAAAGCGAGAAAATAGCTTATAAAGTAAATTTGAACTCTAATTACCGCTATAGCGGCTGCTTACTGTTACATGCACTTTTAGGTATGCCTTCGACGCCATATTACTCACTGTCTTGTAACGAAATGCATATATGTACATATATCACTATATCATAATGTTGCATGATTCTGTGAAGACAAACTAAAAAAAATATTATTATGATGGTTGTACAGTCAACAGCATCATAAATTGCTTGCTATTTTTCTTCGTTAATGAGCTCTACATAGCAAAAATATTGTTATCAAACATATTATGCATTATATGTGTATGTATCGATATGTGCAGACGCTGTGTTTAAACTTTGTTGGATGCTACAATTGGTTCATTGGCTTTTCATGGTAGTTGGTAGGCGCTTCGTAACAGTGTTGTTGTGATATGTTTTTTTATATGTATAATGACAGATTTATTATTTTATTGCAAATCCAGTGGTATGTTTAAATTATTATGAAAAAATATTACTGGTTGTTAGACCCTCAGAAAACACCGTTTATTAAATCAACGCAAGCAAAAGAATGAACGGAAACCCATGTTCCCTTGAAAGTCGGATTTATCTGGCTAAGAATTTCCAAATTGACAGCATACTGCAAAATAGTAAATAATAAATTTTAGGGTTCTGACAAGACCTAAAAAATTCTGAGTTGACTCATTCGGCTCTTAATTTGGTTAAATCTTAGAAATAATAGAACTTCACTTGATAATTCAAAAATATCAATGCTGAAACCCACTACTACCCACAAACTACCCAGATAGTATCCAGAAGTGGTATAGATACAAATATTGAGTTTAATTGGAATAGTAGTGAGGCCTTTTGGAAAGTTAAAGACTTTGAATACTATAAAACTAAAACTAAAGGAATTCGAAAATCAGTATAGCGCCGCCCTTATGTTTGCTCCGAATGTCTTTAAGGTTTAACCTAAGCAATGATGTTTAGGTTATTAATTTCATACACTGAATTCACACAAACTCTAAAATCAGTACTACAACAGCTACATATATTACTTTTATAGAAGAACATATCCCTTCAACTAATTTTTTATACATAAAATATTTGAAGCATTGACCTCCACAACATACATACAAGTATGTACATTTTATACACCAAACGACACTCATTTAGAAATCATTAATAAACATTACTTATGAACACTTATAAACTCAACACTTTATTTCTTATTTTACGCACAAATTACAAAATCATATCGATTGTCAACTTAGAAGCAATCATCAATGCTTGGCACATAGCCGTCGCAGTAGCGCCAGGTTGACCAGGCAGACCATCCTTGCATGCGCAGCACCTCTTGGGCACAACGTACAATGGGTTCGATGTCGTTAGTCAATAATCCATCACAGCCGATGTGGCACTGGTTATAGGAGAAGCGACCGTCCGCAGGTTGGCACCAGTAGTAGTCGTTAATCTGGAAGAGACCATAATCGTTGGAGCCATTGTAGTTGGTTGGACCGACGACATCAGTGCGGTAGGAACTCTCGTGTTCGGCAATACAAGCCCAACGTGCCAATTGATCCCTAGGCACACCCAAACGAGACATCTCACGAGCCAAAGAGCAACGATCCAAGACCTCAGCGAAGGCTGGCGTGGCTAAAGCCAGAGCGAAGACCAAGAGGGCGAAAGCTTTCATGTTGTTTAGTTAATATAATAGAAAGAACTGATGTTTATGGCAGTCAACAAAGGCGCTTTTATACTGGATTAGTGGAGAGATTCTCGCAATTTGATAACTGATAAGAGTATACCTATATGCTAGGCAGTAATCAGTGGTATTTCTAGAAAATATAATATCGATAAGACAATAAATTCTAGGTATTGTGAGTCGTATTTGTTTTGCGCTGTTTGTTGTATGATACTTTCGACTCAATTTGTTTACCTTACAGCCGTGTAATGTAACGGAAAATGTAATATTACAACATGCAGTGTAAAGTCGCTAACAACTCAAGATAAACACACTTGCATACCGCCCTGGTACTTGACTGATACTTTAGGTGTGTCCGCTTTAGTATAAAAGTTCGAAAATGTGCACGGTAAATCATCAGTTTTATCGAAACAGTTCCAAACAATCAACATGAAAGCCTATATTTGCTTAATCGTCGCACTGGCTCTGGCCGCACCAGCTTTCGGTAAGGTCTTAGACCGTTGCTCCTTGGCTCGTGAGATGTCTCGCTTGGGTGTGCCTAGGGATCAATTGGCACGTTGGGCTTGTATTGCCGAACACGAGAGTTCCTACCGCACTGATGTCGTCGGCCCAACTAACTACAATGGCTCCAACGATTACGGTCTTTTCCAGATCAATGACTACTACTGGTGCCAGCCTGCCAGCGGACGCTTCTCGTACAATCAGTGTCACATCGGTTGCAATGGATTGTTGACCGACAACATCGAACCCATAGTACGTTGTGCCCAAGAGGTCTTACGCATGCAAGGTTGGTCTGCCTGGTCCACCTGGCACTTCTGCGATGGCGCTTTGCCAAGCATTGATGACTGCTTCTAAGTTGACTATCGATTTGGCTAATATTTGACAAGAGTTTGAATAAATGATCATTGCAAAATAATGAGAAGTAATTTTTTCTTGATTCTACAAAAGGGTCTATTAAGTATATGTTACATACAATTCTTTATTGCCGACGTAGTTCTAAGTTCTAGAAGGCTAAGAATTTATTTACATTCATTCTGTTGCGTTCTAATAAACTCTGTTAGAGAGTTTAGTGTACAAGTTGATAAAAATTTGAAGCTGATAGTGGAGCTTTTGATATAATGTTTCTATATTCTCATGTCTACTCTTAAACAGAAGTATTTTCCAGACAAACTGGAGCTCGAGTTGGATGAATTATTGCTTACCAGGATTTTTCTGTGTTCTGGGATAGATAAAATCAAAGCAATTTACCATATCACACTAAAGCAGCAGTTATGAAGGTATAAGGTCTACTCGGATACCTTCCAAGGAGTGTACTTGGAGGTATTTAAGGCATATTCTGGTACATGTGTATCTACTCCTATTGAAAATATTTGAATACAACTCAAATTCAAAAGCTTCTTGTGTGGAATATACATATGAGCATATTTATACATATATATGTAGATACTCGTCCTATATATTTTTCAAAAACCAACGACAAACAGAAAACAATTTGCCACTTCTCTACTTTCCTGAATTTTTCACAAAACCCCTTGATCCTGACAAAATTTGCATAAGCTTTTTACAACCAATCAAACAACAACTTAATTATCCCCTCTACTAAAAAATAGGGGTTCACAAAAGTCAAAAGGTGTCAAATATTTGTGAAAACACACAGAAATTACTGAAATCCAAATTAACTGAGGACAGCGAGGTCGCTGGTGTCATACCGCAGCCGGGAAGTATTTCTGACTGATTGAGTGCGCCAGCGTACGTAGCTGTACCTGCACCAGCGCGTGGGTGTCAGCTACACTTCTGGACATCCATCTGCCTGGCGGCGATGAAAGACAGCTAATCAAATGGGAAGTCAAACAAGTCACAGCACGCAGCAGGTTAAACCACGAGCACTGCACAGCAGGAAGAATTTGACAAATAGAAAGAGTGGAGTGCAAACGAAGCAAACAAAAAACGCCACAAACTCGTCTGTGGTTTATAACGCCAACACGCGCATGCGCGTCAAGTATTTGCGCACTAATGACCGGCAGTGTTGGCTGCGCGACGTCGTGGAAATGTAGTCGCTTGACTTGCTTGGGTGCCGTTTAATGCGGCACTTTAAATGTGGCTGCCACTTTGCTGGTGAAGACGAAAAATTGTTGTACTTGCAATTTGCTGGCTGACTGAATGAATGTTTCTCGTTCGATACGGTTGGTTGTGTTAGACGCCGTTACGGCCGAGTGCCCAAATTGCTGATTGCATGCGGCAGCCATTCTTTTCATTTTGCTTTGTTGCTCTTCTGCAAAGTACCAACATTTAGCAAATGTTTACCAAAGCTACTGATTATTCGCTTAGATAATTTATTCAATAACCCGGCAAGTTGGAGAAAAATACTTGGAAAGCTGGCTAACTTGCAGTTCCGTGGTGGTTCTAAGTGTAGCCGGTGAAAGCCGCTGTTGCCATGTAGTTGCTCTCCGACAAACTGCCAACTTCAAAACTGTCATTATCTCTGCTGCCTTACTCCGTCGTTGTGTTGACTGCTGTTCGTACTTGCCTTTTGGCTTAGCTATTGGCGCTTGGGGTTAAGTGTGGCGAGGTCAGCGTACATTAGCTGTACAATGGAGATTCACTGGAATTAAATCGTAGATGAAGGTAATGGCAAATCAGTCGTGGAAAAAAGTAATATAAAATTGATATCGGTAGCGTGTATACCACGATCTCTCCCACTTAATGTGATTTGATACTAGGAGGCTTCGATTGAGTCTACCTTTTCACTCCTGTCGTTTTTTATACCCTGAACAATGTATTTTTATACCGTTAACAGGGTACATTAAGTTTGTCAGGAAGTTTGTAACACCCAGAAGCTGCTCATTTGTCGGAACTGCCGATATCGGACCACATTTCACAATGTATTTTCACAAAAGTTGGAACAGGCTACTATGTAATGTCCGAAGAAATTGTTCAGATCGGATTACTATAGCATATAACTGCCATACAACCTGAACGATCGTAATCAAGTTCTTGTATGAAAAACTTTCACATTTGACAAGACATATTCACGAAATTTGTATAGATTATTTTCTAAGGCAACAATGTAATCTCCGAAGAAGATCGGTTAACTGTGGCATATAGCTGCCATACAAACTGAATGATCGGAATCAAATGCTTGCATGGGAAACTTCCTCATTTGACGATATATCTTCACGAAATTTGGTATGAGTTATTGTTTATAGAAATAATGTATTATCAGAAGAAATTGTTCAGATCGACTCACTATAGTATATAGCTGTCATACAAACCGAACGATCGGAGTCAAGGGCTTGTATGGAAAACTTTCGCATTTGACGTGGTATCTTCACGAAATTTGGGATGGATTACTGCTTAAGGTAACAACATTATTTCCAAAAAAATTGTTCAGAATGGATTACTATAGCATATAGCTCACATACAAGCTGAACACATAGTTACTAACAGAAATGCAGCTGTGAAGGGTATTTAGCTTCGGTGCAACGTTTTTTCTTGTTGTGTATTAAGTTTGCCACGAAGTTTGCAACACCCAAAAGGAAATGTTGGAGACTCTAAAAAATTATATAAATGATCAGCATGTATGTATATAGAATTGGGTCACCTCCTTTTGCTGGGTCGAAGAAAGAAGTGTTTAAATTTCGATTTTTAGAAATTTATTATTTCCAAAGGAAACTGGCCCCAACTGTACTGAGTTCTCTGTAGTTTCTGGTTATTTTTGGTTAGTGTATTTAAAAGTCTGTTCTCCCAATTTTTCCCTTCCGTTTTCTGTTTTACATTTATCCTTGCTTCCTTAAAATATCAAAATTCAAATAAAAATTTTGAAAGGCTCGTCATATTCATATGTTTACTTTCATAGATAATATTCAATATTCAAAAATATATATGTACATGTATTTATAAAAACATACCAGCAGATATCATCGGCAAAGGCCGGATGCTCATGCTAGATTATTGAAGCGTGTGAGAATTCTTATCTCAAATATATCGCGATCAGCAAAACACGAAAGAGTAAATAAACGAAAGTTGCGCATTAATTGCTACTATTAGAATACCAAAATAAAATTAAATTATGGTTAACATTTGCAGCAGTGTTAAGTACAAAAAAGTTGCTCGTCAACGCGATAAGCTTTCTAATTCATAATTTTTTTAATAAAACCAAAATAAAAATAGTATTTTTGAACGTTGCTTTTTTGTCTTAATAAAGACGAGATAAATCAGCAACATGCTTGCCTTCAATAGTCAATAATTGATAATATTTTGATCGGCACACCTTTTAAATTCGATATCGACGCCTGGCGAAATGCTGGGATTCACCGCACGACTACGATTTTCAATGACGTTGAGATAAGATTGATATAAGCGGGTCTAAGGCGACTTACTTAAGTGCTTACAAAAAAAAAAAAAAAAAAACAATAAACAAAAATTGAAATTTAGATAACAGATCAATGATCAATTAGGAGGTTCAAATAGAAATTAAAAATTCTTAAAGAATTGGGACAAATGAGACAGTATTTTTGGTACAGGTTGTTGTTTGGGCGATACTCTTGAATAGTAGACACATTTTCTGACATTTCCGTGAGGCAAAGAAAGAAACTGTACCTTGAATTATAGTTATATAAATGTCTAACTTCAAAGATATGAGAAGTTGTAGTGGAGTTCAGTTAAAATAGCTACAGACTGAAATGACAAAATATGTATAAAACAAATATTTTTTGAGGGATTACATGGGTTTTGAAATTTCAAAAAATTATTATTTTTTAATTTTCAAATACTATGGTGTATCTAGAATATTTTCGCAAAGTTGCAACGAAATCGCATTCAAAATGTAGGAGTTTGAACCTTTGGGAGAGAGGCCCGTCAGACTAGACTGGTCGGCTACTTCAATCTTTGAACGTATTTTTCTCAAAACATCGTTTTCAAAGTCGGTGGTCACAATTTTCAGAAACACGTGAAGAGATCTTACTCAAATTTTTCAGAGTTCTTCTAAATAGAGTGATCTCGTGAAAGATCAAAGGATTTTTTTGGCAAAAATTAAACCTAAAATCATACTATTCCGTTGGCAACTTTGCTGTTTCATTTGTTTTTTCAAATCCTTCGACTAATCACGACTTATACCATCTAAATTTCATTTTTTATTTTAAATGAATCCTTGGTCTGTTATGTTATAACCGATAAGGTAAATTAATCATTTTACAGGTATGACGTCGGATAATTTCGTGCTTTTAATGATATTCATAACACATTGAAGGCTTTTAGGGGTTGCATAGGTAAAAAATAGCCTTTTTTCTCATATAAAAAATTAAATATTTTATTAGAATTTTTTATTGTTACAAACGTACACTATTAACAAAGAAATTCTGAAATTTTTCAAAAAAAAAATTTTAATTCGGCCATTACACCGCCATTTCCGGTGACCCCTTGGAAAAAAAGCGGCTGCGTTGGCAAAATAACTCCTTACAGAATCATCTAGAGTGAAAAATACGTGTTTCAGTTAAAACCTAAACTTAAAAGATGGACGAAGAACAAGGCCTGATTTTTGGCAGACATTTTTTCAAAAAAATGAAAAGTTCTCAAGGCTGTATCTCCGAAACTATTACTCAGATCAACTTGAAAATTTTGGACAATATTCTACTGGTGTTGATCTTTTCACACCCGTAAACTCATATAACCCCTTAAAAACAGTGGAAGTAGGAAACAAAGCGAATAATGTGGAATACGGCTACAAACTTTGTAGATTTTTACTCAGAAGGCCTCTATATGTAGTATTTTATGCACAATATTTTGTTATAATAACTTAATATAGTTCACATGGATCATTAGATATTTTCAGTCATGCTTCGAGAGCCTCAGTGTCACATAAATGAGTAGCAGAGCGGTTAGTAGACAGCATTTAGACAACTCTAATGTAGCATCACCGTCAAATGAGCCAACAAGCGAGTATAATTTCTTGTGGCTATATATCATATGCTTTTATGAGGAAAAATGTAATTGCGATTATATTTTATATGCATGGCGTACAAAAAGTTAGGCAACCAGCGTAGTGCTTCAGCACTAATGCATTTTTCTGCTTGGTTGACTCAATAATTTACAACGAGCGGTGTGCGGATTGTGTTAATGAGTAAAATTGTGTCAGAAAATATTTGATGACAACAAAAATTGTGTCATAATTGGTGGAAGTATAAGTTTTTATATACTACATGTAGTTATATGTAGTGGAAAAGTATAAAAATATATTATAAGTGCTTATGCTTTTTAATAATCAGCGCTATTTTTCATTCGGCATATTTTATGTTTCGATGTAAGAATTTGACAGAATATTGTGAGTACTAAAATTCATAAATTTTTTATATTTTGATTTTCAGCTTTTTTCATTTGTCCTAAATATAATTAACGATTTTCTGTGCAAAACTTTGCATTCAAAAATTGCCCAACCTCTAATTTAATGACTGCAACTGTGAGGGCTTGGCCAAAGCAACTTACTTGACTTCTTCGTGATTTCCGTTATACTTGTATTACTATTTGCAATGTTTTAATTATTATTTCTTATTTTTTCGATTTGCCTTCATAACACTTTAACAACTGGAAACTAATTTATTTGAGTTAATTTATTATGTGAAGGTCGTTGAGCTGCCAATAATCCGTTTAAATTACTTTTAATTTTTTAATAGAATAATGAATAACTGTTTTATGCGAAATTTGTTCCAATATATACGATGCTATTTTCATGATATTGAATAAAATTCAAAAGACCTTTTTCAAATAAATTTTGAGGTTATACAATATATTTTGTATTTTTAATTACTAAAGTAATCAATCACCTTTCTAGATCACTTGAAAATATCGTCTACTTACTGCGTATTCCAGTATATTTTTAAACATCTTTGGGTGGTAAACTCGCTTATGGTTCAAGGGTTCTTATTCTTCTCCTTTACTGTTCGTCAAGAGAAGACTTTACTTCTCAATTGCCGACTCAGCCCGAAGTAACACATATTGGTTAGAGTTATTCTGCGTTGAATTTCGAGGCTGACATTGCGGTTGGTATCAATACTGGTGCCAAGATAGACGAAATTATCTGCGACTTTGAAGTTATGACTATCAACAGTGACGTGGGATTCCAGTCACGAGTTCGTCGACAGCTTGTTTGATGACAGCTTGTTTGATGACAGGAGATATTTCGTTTTGCCCTCATTCACTACCAGACTCCATATCAATACCATCGGTGTACGCCCAGCAGCTCTGCAGCTCGAAGGGTTACTGGCATAAACTCTCAAAAAATCTCGGAAGAAAGTAAATAAAAGATTTTTTCCAGAAACCTCTTTTCTACGACGAGTTTTCTCACACATGTACATCTGATAAAGAGATTATCCAAATTAAATACCATAAAGTTTTGAGTTTATAATAACGGCAGCTGACACTTTCTACAGCATCGATTTCGTACTCTTCACAGTAAGCAAAAAACGTCATGTGGTTACGAAAAGCCTGCTGGATACAATCACAAAATATAAAATATTGCACAATAAAAACTATATTGACAGCAATAAAAAACTATACAAACAAATGAGACATAGAAAAAATAGAGAAATTATTGTAAATATGTATATCAATATATATCATATGATACGTTCTCTGATTAGAACAACAAAAAAAAATTTTATTCTTTATGAGCTTCAACAGACACAACTGAACATATGACACCAGCAAATTTCAATGCTGCCGTCATATCAAGAAACCACCGCTGCTTCAATAACAATCATATTCAAAACATGAAAGATTAGTAAAGAAAAGCAAAAAGAATCATTGGAAATAAGAAGAAGTAGAAGAGAGAAAAAACGGTGAAATAGCATTAAACGCAGAAATGAGAATGTGAAAACTAAAGAACATTCACCAAACGTACGAAACATTTTTGCTCGCAACACAAACCACTAAACAACAGCCAACAATTGGCAATAGCTGAAAATGCTAGCGAAAGCAGAAGCCAAGAAACAGAGGAAAATCTTGAAGAAGGTGCTTGCAAGCAGCTGAGATCTGAAAGAAAATATGGTAAATATATGAAATTTACATACACATACGAAAGAAGGCCAATGACTCGAGGCCGTCAATGTATGTTTAATGTGCAATCAGAAGAATAACAATACAACAAAAGCAACTTCAGCAAGCGAAGCGGAAGAAATTGTCTGCCCGTGCTGTTGGTGTGGAAAGTATTGTTTTTCTTCTAGCTGGCTAGCTGCTGCCAATATGTAGAGTATCACCGCTAATCGATGTAAGCATGCACACACAAACTTGTCACAGAAGACAGTTGCTTCAGGAAGTCTTTATTATGTGAGTTGGTTGGTTGGTTCTTTTGCTTCCTACACTTCTTCTATCAATATAGTAAACGTCTAATTAAGCAAGGAAGGAAGTGGGATCGCATAAATTTACAGCCATGGAAGTGCTAATTTGCTGCACAGGGAGAGAAAATGCGAAGAATGGGAGACAGCTGGTTCCCAGCTACAAACGCGACTTTATTTTATTGGTGTTTAGGAGAATACTGAGCAAAATTTTTAGCATCGGAACAATAGAAATTATTTATAAAAAAAGCAAAGCAGTTTAAAGGTGCAGCTACGAGCAATATGGTAAGAAAGATTCATCAAAATACAATGCTAAATCCATTGAATTTGAGCTTGCTTCACATGCAATAAAGAATAGACATCATGAATAGGCTTATGCAAGCTTTTGATCTGTTTATTTGACACACACACTTGTAAATAACCAATGTGCCAATATTTCTAGCTTTTTTCTGCCCAGTGGTCAGCAAAAATTTGTGTAACCTAAAACAAATTTTAACCTCACAAGAAAATTATTAGAAGGTGGAAGCATAACATTACATTCGGCATCATAATTGGGGATCCTTATAGCATATTAGAATCTGAACTGAATACTGGTAGCCCTTGGTCTATTTCATGTTCCGTTGAGTGCTGGCAAAACAATTTATTCTTTATCGTCACCTGTATGTGTGGTAGATACTAAAGGAAAATCCTTACAGATACAGCATTTTCAAAATAAGTCCGACAAATACCGAAATAATCGTAAAACATAAAACTTGCTACTCAATAGAATTATATTTATTCAAACAATAAATCTTTACAAAGTGTTAGTATTTTTCAATAGCTTAGAAGCAGTCATCAATGCTTGGCACATAGCCGTCGCAGTAATGCCAGGTGGACCAGGCTGACCAACCTTGCATGCGTAAGACCTCTTGGGCACAACGTACTATGGGTTCGATGTCGTTAGTCAATAATCCATCACAGCCGATGTGGCACTGGTTGTAGGAGAAGCGACCGTCCGCAGGTTGGCACCAGTAGTAGTCGTTGATCTGGAAGAGACCGTAATCGTTGGAGCCATTGTAGTTGGTTGGACCGACGACATCAGTGCGGTAGGAGCTCTCGTGTTCGGCAATACAAGCCCAACGAGCTAGTTGATCCCTGGGTACACCCAAGCGAGACATTTCACGAGCCAAGGAGCAACGATCCAAGACCTCAGCGAAGGCCGGTGCGGCTAAAGCCACAGCGAAGACCAAGAGGGCGAAAGCTTTCATGTTGATTGGTTAATAAAGTGGAAAGAACTGTTGCTTTCAGTAAGACGGAGTGCAGTTTTTATACAGATTTTCCAAGATTTTGTGAAATGATATCTCATATCAGTGTCAAACGCATATAATTACTCTCACCGATTTATCAGAATAAAAAAGTACCGAAAAAAGTTTATCTAGGCTAAATATAAAGATTTGGTATATTCGAATGTGGTCATACAGTGATAAAGAGACTTATCTACACACAGATACTGCAACTATTGGGTCGAAGTCCGCAGGTTGCCATTTTTTTTTTGTATAAAAAATATTGTTAACTTCATACTACACGGTGTAAGAAAAGAAAACGCTCCTTTGGCTTTAACTGAACTATATCCTTAAAGCTTCTCTTACAGAAGGCTGAAGATGTGAAAATTAGTAAAAGTACTTTTAATTACGTCGGCCTAAGTGAACAGACACGCACTCCAGAAATTTTATCGTGAGAAAAAGTTGAACTATTATCTAGACGAATATTTAACTTTTCAGAACTAAGGTTTCAACTTCGTTTTTGTTCACTCTCCCTCCCTCTCACAACAATCACTTATACTCGTATACATATGTAGATTGCTTCAATTGCATACTTGTTATCATATATTATAATCTTGTCATTGATTAAATGGACACGCTCTGCTGGTTTGTATAATTTAAGTTCTTGACTGCAACCTGGACAAAAGTGAGGTTAACTGAGTTCAGAAGAAAATTGCAAGGTTCATATAAGGCATATATATAAATTGCGTAAAAAAATACGAAATATTATAAATAGCATAGCCTATGTTAAATTTTTTATAATTCTAAGTAAGAAACACATATTTTGTTTTCCTTACTTATGTCCAAGAACCCTAATATGCGTGCGACACCCTGTCAGGGAAGTAACTTCTTGAACCTGAGAAAACAATTTATAAAGCATATGTATACTAGGGTAGGTCAAAAGAAACGAATGTTTTTTTTCGCTTGATACTCTGAAAAATTGGTTCATAGACACTTCTAAGAAAGCCTCCAATTATGAGCTCTTAATTGTAACGGGAAGGTTTTCCTCCTACCGTTTTTCAATTTTTTTCTTATCATCAGATAGAAAATTGTGTACCTCGCTTCCAACTATTTGAAAAAATATTTCGTTGCATGACTTTTGTACGAAATTGAATTCTCTACAAAATGGTTTCCTACTATTCTTTCGTAAACCTAACCATGTAAAAATAATTAACGGTTACAATTTGGTTTTATCAAAGAAAAAAATACCTTATGAATTTTATAACTCAATGCAAAGGACCTTCCCATTACAATAATGAGCCTATACTTGGAGACCTTTTCTTAGAGATATCTATCAATTAATTTTTCTGCGTACGAAGCAAGAAACCATTCTATTTTGACTCACCCTAATGTATACTCTAGTTTTTCTTTTTAACTTTTACTTATCATTTTAGAGCAAAGTTCCTCCCCCTCATAACTGAAGCATGACGAAGTTCTCGCTTGAGTTAGCCACAAGTACATGTACTTAGATCATAAGTGACTGACTACTTACATATGTATGTACATAGATAATTGAACTGAACTTACAGCAAGTGCATTTTTCCCATAACCAGACACTCAGAATGACAAAGCAATAAATTAAGAAAAAATATTCCTCCAAAGTAGAAGCCAAAGTTTCTGGACACCTGGAAAAAATGATACCCCCCACCAATACTCTCTCATTCTATACAATTTTACTAAAACTATGTTCAAATAAATAATTGTAGAAAATAAACTTTTCAGGACCAACTTCACATATTTATTTCAATTTATATTTTTTAAAATTCATGTACAAAAATTCTCAATAGCTTAGAAGCAGTCATCAATGCTTGGTACATAGCCGTCGCAGTAATGCCAGGTGGACCAGGCTGACCAACCTTGCATGCGTAAGACCTCTTGGGCACAACGTACTATGGGTTCGATGTCGTTAGTCAATAATCCATCACAGCCGATGTGGCACTGGTTATAGGAGAAGCGACCGTCCGCAGGTTGGCACCAGTAGTAGTCGTTAATCTGGAAGAGACCGTAATCGTTGGAGCCATTGTAGTTGGTTGGACCGACGACATCAGTGCGGTAGGAGCTCTCATGTTCGGCAATACAAGCCCAACGGGCCAATTGATCCCTGGGAACACCCAAGCGTGACATCTCACGAGCTAAGGAGCAACGATCCAAGACCTCACCGAAGGCTGGTGCAGCCAAAGCCACAGCGAAGAGCAAGAAGGCGAATGCTTTCATATTGATTAATTAATGCAGTAGAGAGAACTGATACTTTCCTTCAAGTAGCGGGCCGCTTTTAAATGATTTGCGACGACAGATTTAATAATGTGATAAGTCTTGCAGGCGATAATAAATTAAGCTATTTTTCAAAGATATATCAGACGATCGATAATATATTAATGAAGGTGAAACATCCTTAACACATATGTATAAAATTATATTTATTGTATTGAGTGTAGATTTAAGTGGGACTGTTGAGCCAAACTTATCTTATTTTGAAATATTGTTGTTCTCATACCAGTATAGGGTGTTACATAGAGTGGTTCTGGTAACCAATATCTATTTTCAAATTAACAAGTGCCAGATATCCATAGAGTATCTCTACTTTCGCGGACAAAAGTTCTCTCGAGCGGTATTTTCAAATAGTTAGACGAATATTATGGAATACCGTAAAGTAATAACATTAATTGAATAAGTCATTTACAATTTCGATTTTTAATAAATCATTTCAGACATTACGCCTAGGAGTAGTCACACCAGACCTTAGAAACTAGATACGATAAGTTACTGTAAAGACATGCAATATGGTCGAATAAACTATATCGCGTTTCATAAGTGAGTTTAAAAAAAAAAGTTAAAATAAATTATTTTGTTCACTTACGTATGTATTC